>NW_007258229.1:68014-189094 GCF_000164805.1 Carlito syrichta | reverse complement strand
AACTTACCTAAAAGCGTAAAATTTGTGATCAAGTAGCAACATATTTTTAAGTTAAAATTTTTTGCAGACACATAACTAATATTTATTTTTATTTTTAAGGTGATTTTGAGACACTACAAGCATTCTCCTTTTTCAATCATAATTAATCTGCTAGTCACTCAAATACCCAACAGTCAGGATAAAACTGGACAGGTCACTTCCTCAGGCAAGTTTTTCCTAACTTTGTAAGACAGCACTTTCTAACAGATGTGCAATGCAAGTTGTATATATAGATTTTAAATTTCTGGCAGTCACATTAAAAAAACTAAAAATGAAAAGTTGAAATTAGTTTTAATAATAGGTTTTATTTGATCCAATATATTAAAAATATTTTCACGGCCGGGCTCGGTGGCTCAGCCTGTAATCCCAGCGATTTGGGAGGCCTAGGTGAGCGGACTGCCTGATCCTGCGGGTTCAAGCCCCGCCTGGGCAACTTGGCGAGACCGCATCTCTACAATAAATCAAAAAATCAGCCAGGCGTGGTAGCGCGCGCCTGTAGTTCCAGCTACTCAGAAGGCGGAGGCAGAAGTATCGCCGCAGCCCAGCAGGTCGAGGCTGCGGGGGCCGGGAGCGGCCGCTGCACTCCAGTCTGGGTGACAGAGTGAGACTCCAACTCAAAAAAAAAAAAAAAAAATTCACTTTTTTTTCTTACTGACACTTTAAAATCCAATGTTTATTTACCTTTACAGCACATCTAAACTTGGACTAACGATATTTCAAACACTATTGCCAATAGTCACATGCGGCTAGTGGTCATTGTATTGGACAGCACAGTTTTAGACTAGATAAAGTTCTTTTTAAAGAACTTTATCATTTTGAATAAATGACTTTTATGGTTTTTTAAAAATAAACAGGCAGAACAAATAAATTACTTGAGCAAGAACTTTACAATACAGAATGTTTAACTGATAAGAGACCCAGTGCTCAGCTTTATTGGTCATGAGGGAAATGCCAGTTTAAACCACCATGAGATAGTACCACACATCCAATAGAACTGTGGAAATGAAAAAAGCAGACCATCTTAATGACTGGTGAAGTAAATAAATGGAATCTCTCATAACTACAAGTGAGAGTATAAATTGTAACTCTAAGAGAGAATATTTTTGCAATATTTATTAAGGCAAAACATGTGCATTACCAGAAAAAAAAAAAGCATTCAGTTGTGTACCCAAGTGTAAAAAATGTTTATAGCAACAATATAATATAGTCCCATTTTGGAAACACTAAATGTCCATTAATGGCAAAAAATATAAACACATTTTTGGCTATGTATACAATGGAATATCATACAGTGAGAATAAATGAATGGTGAATCTTACAAACATAATATTGAGTAAAATAAGCCAGTACACACATGAATTATTTTATACATTACTTTTCAAAAGAGGACAAATTAATCCATAGTAGTAGAAGTCAGAATGGTTACTTTTGGGGTTTAGTGCCTTAGAGGAATCATTTAAGAGGTTTCTGGGTGTACTGTTAATGTTCTCTATCTTGATCAGAGGGTGTGAAATTTTGTAAAAATGTATAGAAATTTATCTGCATTTTTCACGTTATACTTCAAATAAAACATTTATTTTTAAAAAGCTGTTTTTTATGTTAGATATCTTAAAATCACAAAAATACTTAAAAGTAAGAAACTCTTGAGCAACCCCTAGGAGCTATGTTGGGAGAAAATAGTAGTCAAGTGTGGAAGAATGCCTGGAGCCAGTCGAATTACTCTGATGCCTACTGTAATACTACCATGAGACTAAAATAATAGTAGTACCAGCCCAGGCCTGAGGGAAGTGGGCACGGAATTATGAGTAACAAAATTTCCAGCATCTGATGGAGTAGAGGAACAGACGTTTAAGAAATATGTGCAGAATAGTCCTTATTCCCTAAGAATTCTTCTCACCATTTTCCATATCCATGCACCGGGAATTTTCAACAAAAAGACACTTCTAAAATAGCCGTGCTATGGCAAATACACAAAGAAGCCCTTGTGGGACACAAGTTGCTTATCGGGGAAGGCCTGCAAAATGATGGACAATCCTAGGTGTGGCTTGAAAGATTGTGTCCTGGTACATGTTCTTCCATTACTAGGAGAGGCCTGTGACTCGTCAAGGTACATGAAATGCCTTGAAAAAATATGTATTTATGAAAAAAAGGTGATGAGAAATGTACGAATATCAGTCACAGTAAAAGAAAGTCAGTGAACTGGGCAATCAGTATCAGAGGGAGCAAAAACAATGGAACAAATAGATCAAGAATTTCCAACTTGCATAATGACATCCTAAAATAGATAAGGGATGATACTGGTAATGTAGGTCAGGAATAAATGGCTATAAAGAAGAAACATGTAGAAATACTGCCTATAAAAATGTAATACTTGCTATAAATAACCTCTTCAATGTGAAAAATAGCAGAATGGTTGTAGCTAAAGAAGTAATTGGTACACTAAAATATAAAATTTTTAAATTTCTACTTAATGACATTATGGCTCCCATGTACACAATTCCAGAGACATGATTGGATTTGCATTGTATGATCCAGAGGTGTGGAAGTGGGGGAGAAGCAGGAATTATAAGGTAAAATTTGATGAATTTGATTATATCAAATTTGAGGATTTCTTTCAGTGAAAGTTACTATTGACAAAACACATACATGTTTTGGAAAAAAGGAATTTGCATTGTCTAAAATTGGCAAGAAATTAACATTTCTAGTTTATAAAGAACTCTCACAAATTAGCTATTAAAAGGTATAAAACAAATGAACATGCTAATTAGATACAAAATAGGAAATCATAAAAGTCTGAACATCTAAAAAAAGTCAATGAAGAGATGTCAAAGCTTACCAGGAATCAGAGAATGGTAAATTTTAAAAATAGAATATCATTTTATGAACAACAGCATGGTAAATAGTACAAAAGTGGATAAAATGAAGTGTTGGTGAGGATGATGAGAAGGAACAATTCACATACTCTCTTGGAGACTTAGAGACTATATATTTTGAAACAGCCATTTTATAAAAATAATCTGTCAGTACTCACAGAATACAAGTACAAAAATTGGCCCAGTAATCCCACTTGTGAATGAAAATCACATACACAAGGTATATTTCATAAAGGTATTTACATATTTAAAACATACTAAAACATTATATTGGGCCAGTAGGGGAAATGGAATTCAAAATAAAAAATAAGTGGAGAAAATGTGTAAATAAAGCAAGATTGAGAGCTTTTACAGGCCAATAATGATTGTATATCATGAAATAGGAAGTTCAATTAACTCAGTTCTTTTCTCTGCTGTTCCCAATAGGGTTCAGAGGAAGCATGTAAAAATGAGATCATTGTCTCTTTATTCAAGCAGCTAGCTTACATTGTTTTGTTTGTGTAAATATGATTATAAACATATAATAATAAGAAAATTAGATAAAATATCACAATGTCTCCATGATATAGATAATTGACATTATAACAGCTGGAATTTCCCAATTTAGATAGACAAATAAAATAAAAGGGAACTATTTACATAAAATGTATTATTACAGAATTAAAGGTATTAAAAATAATTAAAAGTATCAAATAAGATGAATTCTATTTATTTTACTTTTATAATTTTAATTGCAGATCTTTTGGTAGAAAATTTGTAGTAAATGATTTAATTAAAGGGCAGTTATAACGCACATATTTTATTCAGCAAATTTCCTAAGATATTTATTGTAGAAAACTTTACTGCTTGGGTTTCATATTTTGTATATTCACTTTTGCTAATCAAATGACCTCTCTGGATTCTTGCCTACAGCCTAATAATACTGGTAACTGTTTCTAAACAACATACACTTGTACACTGCCCATCTTTTACTCACACTAATCATACAAACTAGGCAGTCTGGCTAGTATAAAGATTTTTAATAGGAAATTCGCAGGTATTTGTTTGTAAAGTCCTGATTTACACGTGTTGTCCAAATATCACTATTAATAGAGCTCCCTTTTACTCTTAAAAGCGTCCCTGTTTGTATAATTATATGATCTGCCTACTAATCATTATTTAATAACTCCAATGAATAAACCATTGGGACAAATGTCAAGGATGAAGAGTAGAAAATCTTGCTGATAAATTTTGGTTATTTTTTCAAATTTTCCACATTAAACTCTCACCGTATGAACAGGGAATTAAAACTGCACTGCACAGGTTTTCTCAGTATTGGGGAAGGATTCAAGCATGAATTACAATTAAGGTTAACATGTGACTTCTACTAAATATCATGTTGTTAGCTTAAAAATATTTTTGAAGTATTTAGATCTGCTATGCATCCAAACCTAGAAATACAAGATTTTTGTTTTGCTTTTCTAAATTATGCTATTATAAAAATAATTTACTAGTTGTGTGCATAAGAAAAGTTCTCTCTAAATATTATTAAAAATTTTATTTGTTAAAAAGTATATTATAAAGTTGATATATCAAAATGAAAAAGTATATTAAAACTCAAGTTGTATACATATTAGAATCTCTATTTTTTTTTAGAGAATAAAGATTAGAAATTATTTTTACCTTCTGCATAGAGCTCTCCTGAGATTATTAATATGATGATAAAAGCCAAGTTTTTCAATCTCATCTTCAGTGGTGTGCTTCATAGACTTTAACAATTCTAAACCACTAGGGACTTCATTATTAAGTACACAATACTTCTCTTGAAGAAAAAGTTAATAATTTACATCTATGTCCCTTTGTAACAAGCCTTACATTGCCCTTAAATGTTTCCAAACAATGTTAAAATAACACAAATATATTAATCGGCATTACTTACCATGCCAGAGTCCAATAAGAACATGATAACCAAAAAGAGCAACAATAGCAGCAGAATAAATAATTAACATACACTGCATAAAAAAACAGGCTAAATTTTCAACCTTACTTCCCACTGTAAGTCCATAGAGTAAAGTTCACTTGTGGCAACTGATCTTTACTAATATTGATCAAGTGAAAAGATAAACTTGGGAACATGAGATAATGGATACTTGATGTTAAAATATGTTGTTGCCTGCAATTCTTAAAGAGATATATGACTTTAATTGCCTCAAGCAATGGTAGAATACTATTATTAAATATAGTAATGTCTAACACTTAGAAAGTGTGTACTCGGTGGTAGGTGGTAAGATAAACACTGTGGTCTATCACCATTCATTTTTGAGTAATTTTAAGTGTCTACTATATGGCAGGGCATGTGAGAGTCTTGGGGTATTTAGCAGTGAAAAATTGATTAAAATTATTTCCCTCATGGAGTTTATATTCTAAAGATCTTTGATTTAAACTACAAAATAATATCAAGGCAGAAACTATTGTTATTTTAATTTTATAATTTTTATTTAAATATATTAACAGAAAAGTGTATATACCTTAAGAATTTTCACAAACTGAACACATTCTTGACTCCAGAACCCAGAACCAAAATCAGAATATACCAGCACCCCAGAATCCCCCTTCCAAGTCACTGTCTACACAACACCAACGTTAAACACTATTTTGACTTCTAACAGCATAGATCAGCTTTGCCTGGTTTTATACTACATAAATGGAACCATATATACATACGTGTGTGTATTTGTGTGTATATATATTGAGTTGGAGTCTCACTGGTTGCCCAGACTGGAGTGCAGTGGCACGCTCCCAACCACTGCAGTCTCGACCTGCTGGGCTCCCCAGTGATCCTTCTGCCTCAGTCTTCCAAGCAGCCGGAACTACAGGTGTGTGCTACCATGCCCAGCTAATTTTTATTTATTGTAGAGACAAGGTCTCGCCAAGTTGCCCAGGTGGGTTGTAAACCCACGGACTCAGGCAATCCACTCACCTCGGTCTCCCAAAGTGCTGGTATTACAACCTGAGTCACTGAGCCCGGCCCTTACGCGTGTGTATACATGTATATACATATATATATAGGCTTATTTTAATATTTTGCTTTTGAGAGTCATCCATATTATGGGTGTAGCAGATAGCAATTTTTTACATAGTGTTCCATTCTGTGACTGTGACACAAATTTCCTAACCATTCTACTGTTTATAAGAATTTGGGTTATTTACAATTTAGGGAAATAATATGGCAGATTTTCTTTTCATTGAAAAATTTCTACACAAAACCTCTATTTGAATTCAACTACTATCTTACAAGTTTTCTTTTTAATTTTTAAATGTTCAATTACTTTAATTTTTTAACAGTAGATTTCCAGAATTTATTTTGAATAACTGAAACTTTTTACTCTTTGACCAAAACCTCTCTATTTTCACTATCCCCTCCTAGGCCCTAGACACCACCATTTTATTCTCTGTGTTTGACTATATTAGATTCCACATATAAGTGAGAGCATGGAATATTTATATGTATTTCTATTTCACTCCACATAATGTACTTCATGTTCATTCTTTTTGCCACCAATGTCAGAATTTTCTCCTTTCTGAACAGTGTACAAACTTCAGTGCCTGGCCAGACACTGGCAGCAAGGGCTGCGAAAAGAGCTCAGAAGCAGAGTCCCACCAGAGAAAATGAAAGAGGCACACTGCCAACATCTTGAAAGCAGGACAAGAAAGTGCTCCAACATGCTCAACGTGGAGCAACAGACCCGATCTCTATGGGCGGATCAACTACTCAGAGGTTGATCATGACCCAGAGAGAATATCCTGAAAGCACAAACTCCAAAGGGACCTGACGAGTGTTGAGTCTCAGGCGCCTGTCTTCCTACCCTGATCCAGCCATTGGACAAAGGGTATGACCAGAAAAGAATGAGAAAGAACTCCAAAGAGATCAGTGGTGAGTCTGGGGCTGACCCAACCCTCTCCTCCCCAGCAATCCTCTGAACATCAGACCCACACAGCTAGGGCACAACTGAGAGGGACAAATCAAGGAAGAGCCTGGACATCAGTTGCTACAGGAGAACTACATTCTAGGATATGCCTGACTGGGACACCCCCATGAGAAGCAAGTACATATCTGGAAAAGAGACAATCCCACACCTCCCCACCAGAGGGAATCTCCCTGAACAAACAAGAGTGGGAGGGGAGGACTGCAGCACCACCCTCCCCCACTGCTCCTACTCCTTCCCTGCTCTGGACACTGGGAAGGGAGAGAAAGAGGTGGAAGCTCTGCAGAAGACGGCAGAGCAGACAAGAGGAACAATTACAGAGGCTGCCACAAGAGGGCAGGGGTTTTTTTGTTTTTTAATTTTTAATATTTAAAAATTTTGTTAGTTCATGTTTTTTAAAATATTTTTTCTTTGTGCATGAATGTGTATATGAGGGTTTAATTTTCATCCTCCACCCCATTTTTCTTTTCTTTTGCTTTCTTCTTTTGTTTTTTGTTTTCTGTTTATGTGTGTATGTGAATGATCGAGTGTTCATCTTTCTGTTTTTTGTTGTTGGTTTATTTTTACTCTTTTGTTCTTCTCTTTTTAAATTTTTTTTAGTTTAAGGTGTGTGTCAATATAGATGTGAGGGTCCAATCTGCTTTTTTTTTTTTTTTTGCAGTCTTTCTTTTTTCTACTTCATTACTTTTGTGCTAGACACGTGTGTGTGTGTGTGTGTTTAGTTTTTCGTTGTTGTTGTGTTGTTTCACTTTGTTGTTATTCCAGTTTGTTTAGGGGTGTGTGTATATATGTGTGTGTGTGTGTGTGTGTGTATGTTCAATTGTTTTTTCCTTAGGTTTCTGTTTTCATTGTTATGATTTTTTTCTTTTTAAAATTATTGTTCATCCTATTTCATTCTGTTTTTCTCTATGCTCCTCATGTTGTCACTGTATCTTGGACTCAAGGGTACACACACATACCTATTGCATCACCATATAGAGTGATGGTGGGGAGTGGGTCACAGGTAATACATACCACAAAAGTGAACACTCAATTTGTAAGTGGTTTCTGAATCCTAGCTCCCCATCCCCTACCTTATTCAACTTTCAAAACAACAAGAGACAGCAAAGCTTCACAGCCCTATTCAAAATACAACAAATCCAGAACTCAGAACAGGGAAGAACAGAGAGGTGAGCAAACATCAGAAGGGAAAGCCTCTCCCACTGACACTGAATAACAGAACTAAAGAGAAAAGCAAGAGACCAGTCACAACTAGGGAAAAACCAAAGGAAGACCACAGGTAATTTCAAGTATAACAAAGAGAAAACTCCTGAAAAGTCAGACCTCGAGTTCAAAGAATGAAAGTCATGAAGACTGGCCCCAGAATACAACAGGAATCAGGGAATGGATGGAAAGAGAATAAAACTCAAGAAAGACAGGCTGCAACACTGAAAGAACTTGTAACAGAGATTTTGGCAATAAAAAAATTTCATCTAGGAAATAAATAACAAGATGACAAGCATGGAAGGCAGAATTAATCTAGCTGAAGAAAGAATCTCAGAACTTGAAGAGCAGAACATGGAATTAACTTGATCTGTACAAAACATAGAAAGAAAGCTCAAAAAGAAAGAACAAAGCCTACAAGAGATGTGCGATTATGTAAAGAGGCTAAACCTACACCTGATTGGTATCCCAGAAAAAGAAAGAGAAATAGAGAACAGCTTGGAGGAAGTATTTCAGGAAGTAATCAAAAAAAAACTTTCCCCATCTCACTAGAGATGTGACCAGCAAACGCAAGAGATACAGAGAACCCCCACAAGACATGAGATGAGAAGACCAAATCTAAGACTCATAGTAATTCACCTACACAGAGTAGACCCAAAAGAAAAAATTCTAAAGGCAGCAAAAGAGAATGGTCAGACTACCTACCAGGGAAAACCAATCAGAATAGCAGTAGACCTACTGGCAGAAACACTACAAGCAAGGAGGAACTGGAGTCCAATATTCAAAGTCCACAAAGATAAACAATTTCAACCAAGAATTTCCTACCCAGTCAAGCTCAGCTTCAACAGTGATGGAGAACTTAAATCTTTCCCAGACATCCAATCCCTAAGAGATTATGCAGCTTCCAGATCAGCTCTACATGAGACACTTAAAAAGGTATTACACACAGAAGAGAGAGAAAAAAAGAATGACTACATACTTCCCAAGAAAACAGCAGAGCACAGAATCAACAGAGACTACAGTGCAGCAACAAACTTGAAAACACAGTCATATATCAACCCCAAAGCCAAAAAATAAAAACAAGTAAAAGAGAAAAACTTTATAAGAACCTCATGATAGGGATAAACAATCCCATTTCAATAATCAGCCTGAATGTGAATGGACTAAAAGTACCACTGAAAAGACACAGGATGGAAAACTGGATAAGAAACCACGGTCCAATTATTTGCTGAATCCAGGAAACTCATGTCACAAGGGACACACACAGACTCAAAGGTAATGGATCAAAAACAAGTTTCCAGGAAAATGGATCACAAAATAAGGCAGGAGTCATGATTTTTATCAGACAAAACAACCTTAAGCTATCAAAAATTTAAAAAGATACAAAAGGACACTACAAAATGCTAAAAGGTTCAATCCATCAACAAGAAGTATCCATCCTAAATATATATGCACCCAACACAGGAGCACTAGCATTTATAAAGCAACTACTAAGTAGACTAAAAAAGGATTCTGACTCTAACACTATTATATAGCAGGGGACTTGAATACCCCACTAACAGTCCTAGATAGATCATCAAGGTAAAAAATCAATAAGATCCAGAACACAATGTGATACTCGATGAAATGGACTTAAATGAAGAAACATCTTACCAAAACCTACAGGATGCCATGAAATCAGTTCTAAGAAGGGAATTTATATCTCTATGAGTACACATCAAGAAAATGGAAAGATCACAAGTTGAGAGTCTAACAAATCACCTAAGGGACCTAGAAGGAGAAGACCACCAAAACCCTAAATGTAGCAGAAGAATCCCAATTACCAAAATAAGAGTCCAAATACGGGACATAGAAGACAATAATATCACAGAAAACAACAAAACAAAAAGTTGGTTCTTTGAAAGAATTAACAACATTGTTGGGCCTCTAGTCAGAATGACCAAGAAAAGGAGAGAAAAAGTCCAAATAAACACAATCAGAAATACAAAAGATCAAATCACAACTGACCCCAAAGAAATACAAAGGATTATCAGAGATTACTATGTACACCTATATGGAAACTAATTTGATAACCTAGATGAAATAGAGGACTTTCTGGTATCACACAACCTCCCCAGTTTCAAACAAGAAGACACTGAGACACTAAATAGGCCAATAACAACCCAGAAAATTGACTATGTCATAAGAAAACTACCTATCAAAAAAAGCCCTGGACCAGATGGCTTTCCAGCAGAATTCTACAAAAAAGTACAAGGAGTAGCTGATACCAATCCCATTGAAAGTATTCCAGGCAATTGAGAAAAATAGAATTCTCCCCCAAATCATTTTATGAAGCTAACATCACATCACATTGATATCCAAACCATGTAAGGATCCAACCAAAAAAGAGAACTACAGGCCAATATCCGTTACGAACATAGATGCAAAAGTCCTCAATAAGATTCTAGCAAATCAAATCCAAAATCACATCTCAAAAATCATCCACCATGACCAAGTAGGTTTCGCCCCCAGGATGCAGTGCTGATTCAACATCTACAAGATCATAAATGTTATTAAATACATCAACAGATGTAAAAACAAGCACCATGCTACCGTATCATTAGATGCAGAGAAAGCTTTTGATAAAATCCAGCATCACATCTTGATTAAAAACCCTCAAACACCTAAGTATAGAAGGAACATACCTCAAAAAAGTAAGTGCCATCTATGATAAACCCCTAGCTAACATATTGCTAAATGGACAGAAACTGGAAGCATTTCCCATGAAAACTAGAACAAGACAAGGTCGCCCACTGTCACCTCTCTTTTCCAACACTGTGTTGGAAGTCCTAGGTAGGGCAATTAGACAAGAAAAGAAAATCAGGAGTATCCAAATAGTAAAAGAGGAAGTCAAGTTATCCCTTTTTGTTGATGGTATGATCCTATACTTCGAAAATCCAAAGAAATCTGTCAAAAACGTGCTTGACAAAGGACTTTGGCAAAGTCTCAGGGACAAAAGAAATGTGCAAAAGACAGTTGCATTCTTTTTTGTTTTGTTTTGTTTTGTTTGTTTGCTTTGAGAAATTGAGACTTTGCTCCTGGAATCTCTATTCTTTTCCGACAGTTGCATTCTTATACAACAACAGCAAGCACACAGAGGACCACATAAAAAGTACAATCCCATTCACAATAGCCACCAAAAAATGAAATAACTCAGCATCTTCCTAACCAGAGAGGTGAAAGACCTTTACAATGAGAACTACAAAACACTGCTCAAAGAAATCCAAGAAGACACAAACAAATGTAAAAATATTCCATGCTCATGGATAGGAAAAATCAAGATTGTTAAGATGTCCATCCTACCAAAGGTAATCTACAGATTCGATGCAATACCTATTAAATTACCAACATCATTCTTTTCAGACCTGGAAATGACAATACAGAAACTCATATGGTACCATAAACGACCACAAATACCCAAAACAATCCTTAGCAAAAGAAACAAAGCAGGAGGTGTCACACTTTCAGACTTCAAACTTTACTATAAGTCTACAGTAATCAAAATAGCCTGGTATTGGTACAAGAACAGGCATACAGACCAATGGAACAGGATTGGGATTCCAGAAGCAAAGCCTCAATTTCTCAACGAACTCATCTCTGACAAAGCCTCCAACAACAACCACTGGGGAGAGGAGAACCTATTCAGTAAATGGTGCTGGGAAAACTGGCTGATTACATGCAGAAGATGGAAACAGGACCCCTATCTATCACCATACACAAAAATTAACTCTAAATGGATCAAAGACCTAAAATGTAAAACCTCAAACTATAAATCTTAGAAAATGCAAGAGACTCCATTATGGAAATTAGAACTGGCAACCAATTTCTGATCAAAACCCTAAGTGCCCATACCATAAGAAATAAGATAGACAAGAGGGACCTCACCAAACTGATAAGTTTCTGTCAAGTTAAAGAAATCATCAAGAGAGCAGGGAGATAGTCCACAGAATGGGAAAAATTATTTGCCAACTCTATATCTGACAAAGGCCTAACATCTAGGATTTACAAGGAACTCAAAGGTGTCGAAAAAAGAAAACAGCCGCATTACAAAGTGGGCAAAAGACATACACAGACACTTCTCAAAAGAAGATATATTGGCAGCCCACAGACACATGAAAAAGTGCTCAGCTTCACTAATCATCAGAGAAATGCAAATTAAAATCACATTAGATACCACTTAACCCTAGTAAGAATGGCCATCACTAATACAACAAACAACAGGTGCTGGCGAGGATGTGGAGAAAAGGAATGCTTCTACACTGCTGGTGGGGATGCAGACTAGTACAACCTCTTTGGAAGAAAGTGTGGCGATTTCTGAAAGAACTAGAAATTGACCTTCCATATGACCCAGCAATTATCCTATTGGGAATATACCCAGAGGAACTCAAATCATTCTACAAAAAAGATACCTGAACACACGCTGCATCTCTATTCACAATAGCAAAAACATGGAACCAAGTATGCTGCTCATTGAAGCTGGACTGGATTAAAAAAATTTGGAACATGTACACAGTGGAATGTTATGCAGCCATGGAGAGGGATAGACATGTTCACTTCAAAGCAACTTGGATGGATTTGTAGTCTGTCATGCTCAGTGAGATGTGTTCTCACTCATAGGTTGACCTTGAATGATTATCATAATACTATGGGAAAGGGACTGGCAGTAGTAGGGGGCTGCCAGGGGAGGGGAGGTGGGATTGGCAATTGAGGGGAGCTGCCAGGGGAGGGAGGGACACACCTCATCGATGGGGGGTACCTACATGGCGAACATTTGTGTACCTAATCCTAAATTGTACCCCACATCTTTAAGATAAAAAATAAAATAAAATAAGCAGAGTAGAAGTAAATTAGTAAACAATAATAATTATATGTAAAAATTCTGAAAGTATTTGTAAAATAAATAACACAGCTCTAAATAATCCATGGGTCAAAGAAAAGATCAAAAGAGAAAGTACTTTGAAATGAATGAAAATGAAAAGCAAAGGTGTGTGGAATACAGCTAAAACAGTACTGAAAGTAAATCTATAGCACCAATTGCTTATATGAGAATAGAAAGATAGTTTCTACCAGAAAATCTAGAAAAAGAAGAGCAAATGACACAAGTGAGCAGAAAAAAAAGAACTTAATAACTGATTCTGAATATCACATGAAAATGAAAAGGACAAAGAAGAGTCAAAGCAACTTAGAAGAAAAACAAAGTTGGAAGACATATACTAACATATTTTAAGCCTTTTATGACAACATATTGGCATTAAAATAAACAGAGATAAATGGACAAGAGGCCAGAAATAGTGCAATACATGTACAATTAGGTGATTTTGACAAATATGCATACTGCAATGCAATGGAGAAAGGATAGTCTTTTCAATAAAAGGTGCTGGAACAGTTGACTATCTATATTCAAAAAAATAAACTTTGGTCCATACTTTGTGCTATATACAAAAATTAACTTGAAATTAATTATACAAGAAACTAAAATTATAACCTCTAGCAAAATAGTAAAAAAGTCTCTATGATCTTGAGTTAGGCAAAGAGTTTTTAGATACAACACACAAAAAAATAGTAATAAAAGAAATAAAAAATTGGACTTCATCAAAATTTAAAGCTTCCAGTCAAGCATGGTGGCTCATGCTTGTAATCCCAGCACATTGAGAGGCAGAAGTAAGAGGATCACCTGAGTCCAGGGGTTCGAGACCAGTCTGGGCAACTTGGCAAGACATTGTCTCTACAGTAAAAATTTAAAAAGTAAGCTTGACGTACATCTGGTGTGCATCTGTGGTTCTAGCTACAGTACTTTTAATCAGAATGACTTGTATTCAGAATATTTAAAGAACTCTCAAAACTTCAAGAAAATAAATACTTCAATTTAAAAAATGGACAAGACTTGAATAGACGCTTTACCAAATATGCTCAAAATAATTAGTATTAGAAATATAAATTAAAACAATAACACTATCATTTATATAGAATGTTTAAAATTACAAGTATGTGTGACTATAGCAAGTCTTCCTGAGGATGTTGCCAATGTATAAATATGCAAGGAAATATATTAAGTAGACACATTATATACTTACCCACATAGCAGTGGTCTTACTTAAAATTGAAACAGACAAATAAAACGATGGAAAAAATGTTTGAGAAGCTGACTAAATTTATTAAATGAATATGTTTACATCTTATTATAAGATGGAGTAGGGAGACACTACTGGAAAGGCACATAGGACTGGGAAGCGAAAATGAGAATGGTCAGGCTAGAGACCACCTGATCCCAATAAGAACAGTCATCATCAATTAAACAAACAGATGCTGGTGAGGATGTGGGGGAAAAGGAACGCTTCTATATTGCTGGTGAGAATGCAAACTAGTGCAACCTCTTTGGAAGACAGTGTGGTGGTTTCTGAAAGAATTAGAAATTGACCGTCCATATGACCCAGCAATTCCCCTATTGGGAAAATACCTAGAGGAACTCAAATCATTCTACCAAAAAGATACCTGTACATACGTTTGTTGCAGTTCTATACACAATAGCAAAAAACATGGAACCAAGTATGCTGCTCATCGAAGCTGGACTGGATTAAAAAAATGTGGTACATATCCATAATGGATGCTGCTAAAAAGGACAAACATACGGACTTCGCAGCAGCTTGGATGGATTTGGAGTCTGTCATACTCAGTGATCTATCACAGAAACAAAGAACAGAGTACCATATGGTTTCACCCATAAGTGGACCTTGAACAATTATCATAATACTATAAGAGAGTGATTGGCAGTAGTGGGAAACTGCTAGGGGAGCAGGGATGGGACCGGTAGTTGAGGGAAACTGCCTGGGGAGAGAGGGCACATTTCATCAACAAGGGTACTTGTATAATGAACATATGTATACCTAACCCTGAATTGCACCACACATCTTTAAAATTAAAAAAAAAGAGAGAATGGGGGATAAAATTATCTCACTCTTCAACTTTCATACCTCACATTTTCTTTTATCTTTCTTGATACTTTTATCTTGACTGCCCCAGACCTAGAACTGCACTTTTGTGTACTAGTGAAGGTGATACCAATGCACAAAACACAATATCCATATCATTAAATTTGACAGTGTGTATTTCTACAGTAATTTCAGAGCAGGCCATATTTCACACCATGCAGCTAAATTGGAGCTGTATACACAGTCCCATTACAAGCAGCAGGGACAGCCCTCTAATTCTTCATCCATCAAATCTAAAACACTTCCCTAAGAATGTGTAAAGGGAAAGCCCTGGTAAGACTGATGTTCTTGTGTTAAGGATAATTAGTACAGCTGAGCCAGGGGAGAAATGGTATGGACTAAAAGCCCATTAAACAATTTTAGTCTGACATTCAACAACAGAAAAACTGTTTTAACATTTGAAAGTAAACTTCTTGCATGTTTAATTTCATCTAAATACTTCTTGTGTAACTACTAATTGATTATACTAACCTTAGAGGAAATTAGTATCAATCACATTTCCATACTGGTCAATTATGTCCTAGTAGTATAATTTACCAAAATAAGTAATTATTTATCTATATTAAAATTCTGTTAAATGTAGGAGAAAAAGAAAACAAGAGTCAATAAAAAATATAGTATTGGAAAATACTGAGTCTGAAGATCTCATAAAACACTTTATTGGAAAATAAAAAATGAAAAAAAAATTATCCAGAGTTAATTTTCATATACTCTCTAACATGCCAATATCTTTATCCTAACCAGATCATAAGCATTTTCATAAATTAGGTTTAATTCTTAAGTTGTTCTAATGAATTTGTGTATTAAGTAGTTAAATAGTCTCTCCATTTCTAGCTACTACTGATTTATTTGAAACAGTTAAAAACTTTTATAATATTCATACATGGATAGACTTAGGGACCCTATCAGATTTCAAATGGCCATGAGAATTAGGCTTTTGTGGCCTTGGAGCCACATAGATGCTAGCTCACAGTGACTGAAAGCTGTAGAAAACGTGTTACATTTCAATACTAAATCATTTTCAAGTCTGTGGTATGTAACTGAATAAGTTTCTATTATAAATAATACATTATTCCTTACATTCCAAATCATATATATCCCAATCAATTTAATTTTAATTTCCAATATTTGTTTTATAAAAATGCCTTTACTTACCTATAAAATAGGAGAGTAACAAACTATTACTTTCTTTTAGGAATATTGTTATATTCAAACTAATAAAATACCTTAAGATAATAGATATGAGACGGGCTCGGTGGCTCAGCCTGTAATCCCGCACTTTGGGAGGCTGAGGTGAGTGGATTGCCTGAGCCCGCAGGTTCGAGATCCACCTGGACAACTTGGCGAGACCGTATCTCTACAATAAATCAAAAAATCAGCCGGCCGTGGTATCGTGCACCTGTAATTACGGCTACTGGGAAGGCTGAGGCGGAAGGATCGCCGGAGCCTAGCAGGTCGAGGCTGCGGTGGCCGGGAGCGGCTGCTGCACTCCAGTCTGGGTGATGGAGTGAGACTCTAACTCAAAAAAAAAAAAAGGAGTTTATATGCCATTCAGTCATCTTTTAGCCAGGCGTGGTAGCGCGCGCCTGTAGTTCCAGCTACTCGGAAAGCGGAGACGGAAGGATCGCTGGAGCCCCGCCGGTCGAGGCTGTGGTGTCCGGGAGCGGCTGCTGCACTCCAGTCTGGGTGACGGAGTGAGACTCCGACTCAAATAATAATAATAATAATAATATATATGGATAATGCTATAATCACGCTATGACATATTAGTTTGATATATGCATAACTTTTAAATAATAAAAGATGGTTTTTGTTATGAATTTTTAAAAATTTTAATACAAAGTCAGATTTTAAGATTGTACTCAGAGAGCAAAATATCTTTACATACTCATGATTATCTTTAATATTTATTTGTACAATATACACTGAAAATGTTTACATTTACTAATAAGGAATGCCAAGCGTATCCATCACCATTTGAATAGCCTGCAGGGAATCTGTGATTTCTTCCATGTTATCTCTTCTCAAAACCCAATCTGGCTTAAATCTGCTAAAAAAAAAAAAATGACATTAATACAGTTCTTCTCTTCAAAGTATTACCTTCACCTTTTTTGTCCAACTAAAACGTAACTACCCCTGAACCATCATCTCCTTTATAATCCTTTCAGAGATGGGAGAACTTCACATTATTGCCCAGTACTAGGTTCCAGTCTATTTCTCTCTATCCCTCCTAAAATATGAGGCTAGCTTCTTTAAAGTGTATGCTATTTAGCTCTACTACCATCTTTAGGTCATCAATCATATCCGCAGTGTCTTCCTTGTAAACCTGGTTCTTGGTCTTCTCTTAACTCCTGTCACCATTCTCGGCAACAGCAACATTCATATGGACAAAAGCCAACAACCCCTTTCCTTCTGCTCTTACTCAACCAATTCCTTCTCACACGGTCACATACTAGACTTTTTCATCACCAGAAAAGTGCAATACCAGCGAAATCTCAATTTGAGACTTCCATTCTCCAACCACCACCTCTAACTCATGCATACTATATGCTTTAACACAGTCACTGAACCAGTTCTTCCACCCCATTGAGATCTCCAATTCATTTGACTTCAACATGTATCCATTATTCTTCACAAAGCTGTTCTCACTTTCCTCCAGATGTGGCTCAGGTACATCAATACAATTATACTTTTTGCAAATGTCATTAATTCTGTTGTCTCTCTCCCCTACCCAATTCATCTGGAAAATTCTATCAGGATTTCAAATCAAATCAAAATATCTACCTTTTTCATTCCTATATAGCTACATAATACTAAAAAAAAAAAAATTACACAACCAAGTTTTTACTTTAAGCCAATAACTGCAAATCTAAAATGGGCATTTGAAATTGCTCAAGCATGTTCCCATTCTCTACAAGATTACTATTTTCTTTCTTTCTTCTTTTCAAATGCCCCCTCCACACCCTCTGTGCTGCTTCTAAATTGTCGAGTTTGTAATCTCTCATTTCATTGAGAAAATAATATCAAAGGGGAGTTCATATGCCTTCTCACAGAAATCCCTACTTATGCATTTCCACCTTCTTATTCTTTTATGTTAAAAATCTAAATATAGCCGGGCTCAGTGGCTCAGCCTGTAATCCCGCGCCTTTGGGAGGCTGAGGTGAGTGGATTGCCTGAGCCCGCGGGTTCGAGACCTGCCTGGGCAGCGAGACCTCATCTCTACAATAAATCAAAAAATCAGCAGGGCGTGGTAGCACATGCCTGTAATTCCGGCTACTCGGAAGGCTGAGGCGGAAGGATCGCCGGAGCCCAGCAGGTCGAGGCTGCGGTGGCCTGGAGCGGCCACTGCACTCCAGTCTGGGCGACAGAGTGAGACTCCAACTCAAAAAAAAAAAAAAAACCTAAATATTTATTAATTGGTGAGTGAACAAAGTATGGTATAGCCACACAATGGAATAGTACTCAGTGAAAAAAAGAAGGAATGAAATTCTAATCTATGCATCAACATGGATGAACTTCAAAAGCATTACACTAAGCAAAGCAATTCACCCACAAAAAGTCATACACTGCATGATTCCGTTTATGCGACAGTGTAGAAATTGCAAAACTAAAGGTACAAAACCAGATCAGTAGTTGCCAGAATCTAGGGATTAAAGATCATTGAACTGCATATCTATAAATTATGCATTAAACAAAAATCTAACCTACATCAAAAGAAAAAAGAATCTATTCATTGATACGCTAGTAACAGTTTTTAAAACATAATGAATATTCAATTACACCAAATCCTTAAGTAAAAAAATATGTAGAAGTGGTCCTATTAACACATTTCAAGCAATTAGACTATTTTCACATTATACTGTGAAATATGCATGCATAAAACCAATTTATAACGATTATACAGTTTATAATTAGAAGTATAATTATAAAGCTAACTGTTGTAAAATCATTCAGGTCAAGAAATAATGCATTGTCAGCATTGCAGGATTTGTGCCTAGGAAAGAATTGCTAAGTTATAGGAAGGAAAAAGACAGAAAGAAGAAAGAAGGAAGAAAGAAAGGGAAGGAAGAAAGGAACGAGGAAGAGAGGAAGGAAATTCCTCCCTTATGATAGTTCACCAAAACATTATGATAGTTAGTCAAAATAAAATTTTTTGCTTATAAATTAAAATCAGAAAATGTTAAATAATTTTTAGATAAAATTTTACTGTCTGAGCAAAATATTAAGTCACAGCTAAAGTTTAATTTACACATTTTAGACCACAAAATATTAATGAGTAACAACAACAAATTTATCTCAAATCAGTATAATTCTATTTATATAATCTAATGGAAGAATGCTGCTAGAGTTCTTTATAATACAAGACAAATACAAGTGCCCCAAGTAAATTTATCTAATTTTACACTTGAAAAGAATAAATTTTAACTGTATAAAAATTGTACCTTGGCCAGACGCTGTGGCTCAGCCTGTAACCTCAGCATTTTGGGAGACTGAGTTGAGAGGACTGCCTGAGTCCGGGGTTTTGAAACCAGCCTAGGCAACTTGGCAAGACCTTGTCTCTACAGTAAAACACAAAAACTAGCCAAGAGTGATGATATTCGTCTGTAGTTCCAGCTACTTAGAAGGTTGAGGTGGGAGGGTCACCTGAGCCCAGCAGGTGGAGGCTGGGGTGGCCGTGAGCGTGCCACTGCACTCCAGCCTGGGTGACAGAGTGAGACTCCAACTCAAAAAAAAAAAAAAAAATTGTACCTTAGTAAACCTAACCTTAGAGAATATGTAACAACAAGGTTAAGGCTAAATTACTTCAAAAGTTTCTAAAACCTGATCCTAAACTTCTGAACATTTATCAATACAGAGCAGTAACAGTTTACAGTTAGTCTGTAAGTCACTTAGAGTAACACAAAGTCTTGTAATTCAGGATTGGTTTTATGACAAGAATCCTACTTAGAGGGTGTTTTATACCAGGAAATATACAACATTGGGTTGTCATCTTTTTTGTGTGTGATGTCAAGAATCATTAATAGATTTGATTATTGTTACCCAGATCCATTTTCAATTCATCCAAAGATTTTATCAGCCATGCATGACCATGGTCTAAAGTAGGTCTATTATTCCATTAGGGGCTGCAAAATAGCATATAATCTCATATTATTTCAGCATTTATTACATTGATTTTTGTGGATAAGAACTTTCCAACATTAAACATTTGGTTACCCTAAGATACAGTCTGTATAAGAAAAATGGTATAAATACTTGATTCTTTCCCTTTACTTATAGTTAGCATCACAAGTTGTTTCTCTGCCATCCTCCAAGGACAGCCAATTACCATTTTTTCATTAGTATCATTATAAATTTATGCATTTTTCATATAATGTGTTCCATTTATTTGCAATCCCCATCTGGCAGCAGCATCATCACATCACCAATGACCTCCATTTTGCCAAATCTAATGGGCATTTTTCAGCTTCATCTAAGGACCTCTCAGCAGCATTCCACACAGTTTACTGTAACAACAGCATCCTTGGAATGTCTTCTGTTTGATTAGCAAATCCCTTTGGGAGCTCTTGGCTGGCTCTTTCTCTGTCTGACCTCTGCAATAACCAGGGTTACCACAGGGTGTATTATGTATTCTCTTCCCTCTAGGTGATCACATTCCTCTTCTGACCTTAAGTGCTATCTGTATCCTGAAACTAACGATACTCCAACATATACCTCTAGCCTGGTTCTTCTGCCCAGAACCATACACCTGATTTTCCAATGGCTTATTTACGTTTTTATCAGTGTCATAAGTTTCTCAGGCTCACAAAACAAAGCCCCTCCTTACTTTATTCTGTCTTTTCCTCAACTCTCATCCTTTAGGGCTCAGTTTAAATACTATATACCGGAAAACTCCCATTACCCTCCTTCAGCAGGAACACCAAATTACTCTTTGCCTTAGCAGTCGTCACAATCTTTATTACTTTACTACTTTATTCACTCATGTATTTTTCATTGTCATTCTCTTGAACTCTATGCTGCCACAATAACAACTTACCCTGCAGTATAGACTATATCTGTGTACTTTTTCTACTCTCTGACAGTGATAGAGGGGTCTATTTGGTTAACTAGGTAAGTTAACACCCATTTTATTTAAACTTCTAAAGTAACATGTTTTAAACTAGTTAAACCATAATTATCTCTCTAGATCTGCAGTAGGCTGAATGGTAGCCCCTCCCCACCAAAGGATATATGCATGTCCTAATCACCAAACCTATGGCTGTTATCTTATTTGAAAAAAGGTTTTTTGCAGATACTTAAGTAAAGGATCTCAAGATAAGATCATCCTGGATTATTCAGGCTGGTCCTAAATCCAGTGATAAGTGTCTTCCCAAGAGATACAGAGGAGTGAGAAAAAGAAGGGCATATGAAAATAGAGATTAGAGTTATACAGCCACACACCAGGGAAAACTTAGAGCCAACAGAAGCTGGAAGAGTCAAGGAAGGATTGTACCCCAGAGTACCTGGAAGAAGGACAGCCGTACCAACCCACACCCTGATTTTGAATTTCTGTCTCCAGAACTATCAAAGCTTCTGTTGTTTAAATATACCAAGTTTGTGGGAGTTTGTTACAGCAGCACTAAAAAAATAATATAAAGTCTCAAAAACAACTTGTCTAGAATGAGAAATTCCAAGAATTAGTGTGATTCAGGGTCGACATTTTGACCTTGAAGGACTTTTGGCAGGTCTTACGTGTGCAGGGGGCCAAAAACCCCCAAAATTATCATTTGGAGGGTGGGTCCCTTGTAGTACAGGCTTTTGGCTATGTAAGGGTTCTAGGAACCTCTCAGCATCAGTGTATCAGCTAGTGCTGTTATGAGGGGCTGCATTCAGTTATGAGTGGATTTTTGTTTGGAGTTTATTTCAGCAAGCTTCCCCACTTCACGATGAGGGATTGGCAGGCACAGTCTGCCCACACGGCACGGGGTGTTCCGCATGTCTGACCCCAAACAGTATGACCCCCATGCCCCCCTCCCTATTCACCCAGGCTGGTCCCGAGTGACGTTTTTTTGTTTCCCCAGATGAAAAAAGTCCTCAAAAGGAAATGTTTTGTTGATGCGGTAGAGGTAAAATTAAAAAATGGAAAAAGCACTGAAAGGCATAAAAATGGACGAGTTCAAAAACTGTTTTGAGCAGTGGAAAATGCTTCTCAATAAGTGGTATTGCATTAAACAAAGAGTACTTTGAAGGTGATTGAAGCATAAACATGTAAGAAGAAATACACATTTTTTATAAATAAATTTCAGACCTTTTTTGGTGCCCCCTTTATAGCTTGTACTTCATGCGGAAAAAAAAAATTGTGAGAAATTTACTAGCCTTAAGCTCATAACTATTAAATACAAGAAATTTTTATTTTTCTGAGTTGGAGTCTCACTCTGTCACCCAGGTTGGAGTGCAGTGGCACACTCATGGCCACCCCAGCGTCAATCTGCTGGGATCCGGCGATCCTTCTGCCTCAGCCTTCCAAGTAGCTGGAACTACAGGCATGCGCTACCATGGCCGTCTAATTTTTGATTTATTATAGAGACGAGGTCTTGCCAAGTTGCCCAGGTTGGTCTCGAACCCACGGGCTCAGGCTAGTACAAGAAATTTGTTGAATAAATACTAAATACCCAAAGCTACATTATACTATTATTTCATTATTTACTAAGATTGTCTCCTTTACATTTACCAAATACTCTGTTCTTGCTCATATGTTGTTTCTCCACTGTCAAGTATAGTACAATATCTTGCTATGGTAAGTGCTCAATAAATATCTGTTAAATGGATGAGCAAACAGTGACAAAAAATTATTATAGAGTATATTCAACTACTTACCTTGAAACTATTCTGGTCCTTACAGGTGTTTCTGGAATAAAGGGAATGCTCATAGAATTCCTCTTTTGTTTATAAAGTATTCTTTCAGTATTCATTTTATGTTTACGAGCTGTAAGTTTATAGAGACTATAAATACGGTCAGCAACCTTGGACCTACTTTGTACATCCTAAAAAATAAAATGTACAGTTATTGAAAACGTATAAGAATAAAATTTTTATCTCTTCTAGACTAGCAAAATCAACCTTAATAAATAAGAACTATGAAGTAAACTTTTGGGCTTTTAATAATAAAAAAAGCTAAGTTTAGTAGGTAGATTGATTTAAATTATGAACTAATTTGCAAGGTAAAGAAGACAAATATTCACAAGTTGCACATCTAACTGCACACTGAATACAAAAAGGAAATGTTATAGTCAATATGCCTATCACATCCTGTTACCAAGTATTATAAATTTTACCTCTTCAAAGTTTCCAGAGTCACCCACTTATTTCTTACTGATGCAGCCCTAGGTCAAGCACAATCTTTTGCTTAGACCACTACATATCTACACTTGCCTTCTTTTTCAATGATATCCCTATATCCACACATGCTCTCCCAAATTCATTCTTCACTCAGTAGCCAGAGTGGTTAAAACTTAAGCTGGGCCAGGCACTGTGGTTCACACCTGTAATCCTAGCACTTTAAGAGTCTGAAGTGGGCGGACCGTTTGATCCCAGGAGTTCAAGACCAAGCTGGGCAACATAGCAATACCTCGTATCTACAGAAAAAAAATAAAAAATAAAAAAATATTAGCTGAGTGTGGTGGTGTTCACCTGTAGTCCCAGCTCAGAAGGTTGAGGCAGGAGGTCTGTATGAGCCCAGGTGAGCAGTGATCATGTCACCAAACTCCAGGTTGGGCAACAGAGTGAAACACTGACTCAATAAATAAATAAATAAATAAATAAATAAATAAAACTAAATTAAAACAAGCAAGCAAAAAACACTTAAATTGAAAAATATCATTCCCTTGCTTAAAACCCTTCAGTGGTCTCCACTGTTATGGTCTAAGGTTTCCCCTATGTTGGTATTCCCCTAAAGAGAATAATTTGGAGGCCTCACTATAGAAAAACTTGAAATATATTTATGGTTACAATCAGATAAGAAGTCATATATATCTGGTATGTATATGGGAAATGTGAAATGTTTACTTATATGACTGTAATAAACTGTATTTTCAGAAGTCAGTTTCTTTAATATGCAAGAAAAAAACAACCTGTGTGTGTGTGTATCTTGAATTCATTTTATCAGTTTAAACACATATAAAACTCTATTTTAGAGTGATAATTACTAAAAGAAAAGAATAAAAGTCATAGGCTTAAGAACACAGAAAAATAATCTTAAAGAAAGGTACTTACAGAGGCTCGATTTGTTATCTTCAATAAAATAGCCAACAAACAACAAGTTTTTGTGAAAATGCTTCCACCCTTAAATGCAAATTTGTCACCAGGCTTTTCTTGGTACATCTGCAAAAGCTCCAATAGTGTATCGATACAATTTTCTACATTATAAACTGCTGAAGTAGTTTTCTCATACTTGAAGAGAACAAAATGAAATTAAAAGTTATAATAAACACATACCTTTAGAGATACATGCCAACCCAAAACAAAACAAACCAAAATGCTTACAGCCAAATTTGTGGACCATCTGCATCAAGAGCAAAGGATTTCATGAAGTGACTTTGTTATTACTGTCATTTCTGGATCTATCTTATATGTATATTGACCTCTTAATTTTAATCTTAAATCTACTTCTAAAGTTCCACAAAAAAATAAATCAAATCTAAAATCTCTGAAAATGAACATCTCGAAGTCAATAAAAGCAGACTTTTAAAGGTAAGAGCATTTTAGTAAGAACGTCTTAGGAAAAAGATAACTTATATGTGATAGTTAATCTTATCAAGATAATGATAAAAACAAGACCTAATTATTTACCCTATTACATGCTTCTGAGAGGAATAAGAGTTTGCTTTAAAATAAAACAAAATAAATTTGATATTAATAAGTCTAGGCTATATTTTCATGTCTCAGTTATCTCATTTTTCCATTAGATTTATACGGAAATTTGCAAGGTAACAATAATGACAGGATAAAAATAACAAAACATTAATAGCACTTTACATATCAAACACTTTATATATATCAACTAATATAATCCTCACAATAACATTTTGAGATAAGTACTGTTACTATACCTAATTTATGGTTGGGAAAAATAAAGCACAGAGAATCTAAGTAATCTGTAATAAGCTGCAGAGCTGGGATTCAAACACAGGTAGTTTGGCACCAGAGTCTGTGTTTTTTTTTCCCAGTCCACATCATGCTTTGATAGAGTCTATGTTCTTAACCACTATCTCTCAAATAAAAATAATGGGTAAAATGTGACTGAGGGATTGAGTAGAGGAGATAAGTCTTTAATACTTTTGACTGCATGCAATATAGTTTGGTACAGGTACCAGCTTCCAGTCCAAGACCAAGAGACTTAAATTCAGAATAATGGTTACAGGGTAATTAAGATATAACAATATTTTAAAATCACATTTTGGTAGACATTACTATGATGGGGTAATACTGTTTTAATATAATGTAGTGGATGACAACACCAGCTCTAATAACAGACAGAAATGAATCCAAATTCAGTTCCACCACTATGATAATACTTGGGTTCTTAGGAGAGAAACTTAACTTTTATAATTATTATTATTCCTTTTCTATAAAATAGGGATAAAATATAAACTACTTCAGAGGATTATTGTAAGGATTAAATAATGTATGAAAAGTACTACCATATAGCAAATAATAAAAGCTAACATTGTATTAATATAAAGGCAGAGGAAATAAAATCACACAAAAATTAGTGCTTACATGTACAATTACGTAATAGATTAAACATATTTCCCCCTAAGACTCTTGTACATAAACAAATTTTAACTTAGAGATCTAAGTTCTAGTGATGAACAAGCATCCACTTAACTTGCAGGGCAATATCTGCTGACCAATGAATACTAAATTATTAAAATGAATACCTTAGCTACATTAAGCAAAACTTGCACAGCATATCTGATGACCTCCATACAAGGAACACTACGATTACAACTTCGGATCAAAACAAATATTTTGGAAATTGCTTCACTCTGGGCCATGTTCTCACAACAAAGTGGAGACAATCGAGTAACTACCTCTGAAAGTAAAAAGAACAACAACAAAAAAACAGGTAAATTCACAACAATAAAATGAAATCTTAGCTAATAATGTACTATTACAATATTCTTTTAACGTGTTAAAAAACAAACTAACCTAGATGCTTTAAAGCCTCCAGAATGGCAGAAAGGTGTTTATATGTTAAAAGACAATGAAGGGCAAGTGCAGTTCTTTTGTAGAGTTTGTCTTCTTCTCGAACCTCCCTATTAACAACTTGAAGACTTAGTCGTATAGCTTTAATTTTTGTACAATCATTTTTCTTCCTCCAAGAATAGCCTCTCCATAATGCCTTAAAGAGATAAAACACAGTCAATAATGTTTCAAATTTATAGCTACATCTATTTCCACAATGTAAACATTTTCAGTAAATTTATATGATATGATGAGAAACATTTCAGGAAAAAAAATCTTACTTCAGGTTCTAATCGACAGCAAAATCAATTTTCAAAAAAATACATGTAATATTTCTGTATATAAACTTGGCATTATTCATTGACCAAAGATGTCCAAATCTATTCAAAATGTTAAACTACTTTTTATTACTTGATCATAAACCCCCTCTAGGGAATTTAAAATAAAGAGCTTAGCAATGAAACTAAGGTAGCATAGTGAGTATGAGTAGTTCTATTGGCTAATCTCTTAGCTTTTTCATATGGTGGCTATGTTTTTATAAATTGTCAAGAAATCCTATGGATTAACTGCAGACTAAAGTTTCGAATTAAAACCACACAAACTTCAATTACCTGAATTTTAGTGATTCCCCTATCAAATTTTTCCTGTTTTTTACGAAGGAGGAAATGGCGTACTGCTTCCTGTATTACTGATGCAGCCCTATTTTGCTGTCTCAGACATTTTTGAACTTCATGCTCAATTTTTATGATGCCACAATATTTCTGAATAAATCTCTTTCGTTGGAATTTCGCTCGATACCATCTCTGTTTAAAATATACAATGATTTTTTTCCATTTTAACTTCAGATTTAAAAAAAACACATATATACAATTATATACATAAATGAAAGAAATAGAACAGTATATCAAAAGATCTTTCAAATCTCCTCTGTGGCAGAACGTCCCTGTTCCACTTGGTGCAAAAACCCTTCCAGTCCATGCTGGAGGTATATGTGTAGACCCAGGTACGATATATTTAACCTTGTACAACACTGCATTCTGTTAATAATTTATATAAATTCTATCAACTTATATGCATCATTTTGCATTTTTTTACTAAATACTTTATAAGTAAATGTACATCAATGTATATAAACAAATAGGATTGTTCTCCATAATATATAAACAACTCCTATAAATTATAATTAGAAAATTCAACAGAAAAACAGGCAAAGTAAATTTAAAACACCACATTTTTTAAAAAGCACAGAACACAAAGAACTCGAATAACCAACACATATGAAAACAATTTTAGAATTGCTAGCAAGCATAAATCCCAAACAAAAATGAGAAACCATTTCTCATTCATTAGCAAAAATCAGTCTTCTGTTGCTATATGTTGGCAAGCCTATAGAGAAACAGGTACTTTCAAGACTTTGCTAGTAGGAGTGTAAATGAGTACAATTACATCAGAGAATAATTCACAACTTTATTTCAGTGTCACAAAATACCAATTTCTTTCTTTTTTTTTTTTTTTTTTTTTGAGTCGGAGTCTCACTCTGTCGCCCAGACTGGAGTGCAGCGGCCGCTCCCGGCCCCCGCAGCCTCGACCCACTGGGCTCCAGCGATCCTTCCGCCTCCGCTTCCAAGTAGCTGGAACTACAGGCGCGCGCCACCACGCCCGGCTAGTTTTTGATGTATTGTAGAGACGAGGTCTCGCCAAGTTGCCCGGGCTGGTCCTGAACCCGCAGGCTCAGGCCATCCACTCACCTCAGCCTCCCAAAGGCGTGGGATTACAGGCTGAGCCACCAAGCCCTGCTTCCTTGTGCTAACCTTTTAATAAACTTTTTATGTTAAAATAGTTTTCAATTTGTAGAACTGTTACAAATATAATACAGAGAATCCCTGAAAACCTCATACTGTTTCCCCTCCTGTTAATATCTTAACATTACTATGATGTTTGTCACAACTAATAAAGTAATATTGGTACATTTCAACTAATGAAACATATATGCCTTATAAATATTTCCTTTTTTTTTTTTTTTTTTGAGTTGGAGTCTCACTCTGTCGTCCAGACTGGAGTGCAGTGGCCGCTCCCGGCCACCGCAGCCTCGACCTGCTGGGCTCCGGCGATCCTTCCGCCTCAGCCTTCTGAGTAGCCGGAATTACAGGCATGCGCCACCACACCCGGCTGATTTTTTGATTTATTGTAGAGATGAGGTTTCGCTGCCCAGGCGGGTCTCGAACCCACGGGCTCAGGCAATCCACTCACCTCAGCCTCCCAAAGGCGCGGGATTACAGGCTGAGCCACCGAGCCCGGCTACACCAATTTATTTCTAACCCTCAAATCAGCCTAACAGCTATATGGTGAAAATGCTAAATATTATATGACCTTGGCATAAGGAATTTGGAAGTTACTTATTATGTATAAAAAATTTCTAACAGAAAAATTGTGCCATAAAGTTTTAATGTAAAAGAGAAGTTTACCTGAATACAGATGACTGAATTAATCTGCTTCTTAGCATTCTTCAAAGCTATATGAAGTTTATATGCTCTTTGAATTCTAAGAGCAGACAGGTGATAATATGCAGCTGCAGAAAAATGAAGAAGCCGAATTTTGGCTCTTTGTTCTAAAATCTGAAGGGAAAAATAAAAATAAAGAGTAATCAAGTATCTGACTCCTCAGTCAATCAATCAGTGTTTATTTTTTTGTATAACTTCAATATCAAATTATATAAACTAGCATGAATAAATCACCTGTAAATTATTACAAGTATTTATATTGTAATTCAAAGTGATCATAATCCTTTATTATATAATATTTTCAAGGGTATAACTCATAATTCAGGATATAAAAAGCAAAATTATATTTTTGGTACTTTAAAAAATAACAATAGCACTTAATTTTACTAGACTGCCCAATGACAACTAATTAAGGCTTTGCAATGTACTTATGATTAGAGATAAATTTGAAACTCAAAAACGGTTACAGTATTCCAAGCAGAACTGTTGGAGATGGTGACATTAAATCAGACAAAATTAAATGAATTACTTTCTCCAGTTAGTGTTGCACAAGTCCAATAGAAGATTTGTAGCATAAGCTTTCTACACTGATTTTTGGGCTTCAGACACCCAATTTGTATTTAATGAACAAAATATAAAAGATTTCTCCTTTTTAAATTCAAATATAGTTATTTTGTCTATATAAGGGCTTCTCACATTGGAAGCTAAAATGCCATGAGCTCCCTAAAAAAATTATTTCTTGTTGACGTGGAAGCTATCATGGGAATGGTTAGCTGCAAAGCTTCAAGAGTTGCTTTGGTGGTAGCAGAAAGCTAGTTGAAAACAATTGATCTTTTCACATATGGAGACTTTCTCTCATATTTTTTTAGTTCTTTTGTTACAAGTTTTTACTTAAGAGAAAATTTACTTTGCATCTTTGGTGGTGACTATCTGTGAAAAATAGTAGGATTAGGATCATAACAAAAATCTGACAATCAGTGCTCTTGTTACATAACTCTCCAGCAGCTGAATGGGTTCAAGTTGTTATACTAGTTCTGAAATTATTCTCCAAAATCCAAAATTTCAAAGACTATTTAACAATAAATACTTTCATCTTATAAGACTAAGATATTCTACTTAAAAATACTTACTTTTTTTCTTACTAACCAACCACGCACCAGTGCTTGTAGAATAACAGTAGATTTTTTTAATTCAATATATTTTACCCTTTCATACTTTCCGGTCTCCCTGGCTCGTATATATCTTTGTATGATCAAAGCAGCAGATTTCTGCCTAAGAAAGACATGCCTTCCTTTATATCCTCTAAAATGTGCTTGGATCAAACAAGCAGCTCGATGTCTCTATAAAGGAAAATTTGCAAGTACCATTAATACATAGATATAAAAAGCTTTAAATCCACTAGAAGGCCTTGAATTTCTCAATGTAAAATGAGATGGCATAATTATAATTAACCGGTTGAGAATGCCATTTTTTTTTTTTTTTTTTTTTGAGTTGGATTCTCACTCTGTCGCCCAGACTGGAGTGCAGTGGCTGCTCCCGGCCACCGCAGCCTTGACCTGCTGGGCTCCGGCGATCCTTCCGCCTCAGCCTTCGGAGTAGCCGGAATTACATGCATGCGCTACCATGCCCAGCTGATTTTTTGTAGAGATGAGGTCTCACTGTCCAGGCGGATCTCGAACCCGCAGGCTCAGGCAATCCACTCACCCCAGCCTCCCAAAGGCACGGGATTACAGGTGAGCCACCGAGCCCGGCTAGAGAATGCCATATTTAGTAGCCATGACAAAGGTGATTATTTCTAAACTCATAGAGGTCTAAAGCCAAAAATGAAGGTATAAGCCAAGATCAAAAGATATCTGGTGTTCTTTCCCTCTTATCCTTTTGATTCTTTTTATTGTGAGGGGTACAAGGACTAACTCTACAGGACAAACACATTTAATAAAAATGCTAGCTACAATATGAAGAGCAGAGTGATTGTTAATTATAAACAGTTGAGAGAAGCTGTTGTAGTGTCAAGAAACATAGCATACCACCACCTTAGATTCCTCAATTACATAATATCCGACAAGAATTACCAAAATGTGACACAGAGTCACATGCTATTGGAAAAATGATGACAATAGACTTGCTCAATACCAGGTTGCCACAAACCTTCAATTGTAAAAATGCAATGTCTGTCAAGCATAATAAAGCAAGGTACAATACAGCAGATATAAATATATACATATACACATCTGTACGGATATATATAAAAGTATTAGCAAATAGTATTTTTGAGTGAATATAATTTTTAATTGGCTGGACTACATGTTTATGAAATTTAAATGCATAGTTAGGTCTTAGAAATTTTTTTGTTTTCTGTTTTCTAAAGAGTTCTTTTTAAATGAATTGGGTTTTTTTAATACCTACTTTCGTCATTAAGAAGTGCTCACGAGCTTTTCTTGCAGTAAGTGTAGCTCTCCATTTTCTCTGAATGATAATTGTTGATGCTCTCACATTCAAAAACCTAAAAAGTAGGTATTGGAAAGCAATTTAAAAATGAATCTAGTCAATAAATATTTACTGTTTTCCTCTTTAAATAATAGAGGATAATAAAATATAAGAAAGGAAGTAACAACAAAAGTAGGAAAGAAAAGTATTAGTACTTAAATTCTAACAATTAGAACTTATATACATGTCAAAATGAAAAAATAAGTTTTCCAACTGTCAATATTTCAGTGGATTAAGAAATATGAAGTTCTATGATTCAAATGTGATGTAGAATTTTGAACAGGATCAAAAGAAAGTATGAGTATCTAGATCTAGACAAAACCTAGATAAAAGGGATAGTGGCAGAAACAATGGTAAAGTATAAAATCCTGCCAGGTACAGTGACTCAAGCCTGTTTCCCAGCACCTTGGAGAGGCTGAGGTGGGAGAATTGGCTTGAGCCCAAAAGCTTGAGATCAGCCTCAGCAACACAGTGAAATCTCATCTTTATCCAAAAAAAAAAAAAGTAAGACGAGAAGAAAACTCTTATAGTGAAATAAAAGAACATAGATGATCTGGTTACAGCTTCTGAAAATGTGTGTGTAAAAAATAAACTAGAAATAGGAAAATACAATTAGCACAGACAGGTGGGTAATTAGGGTCTTCAGCATTAATGACAAAGTATGGAGAATGATACAGAGCTCAAAAGAAAAATGAGTTGAGAAAACACTTTTTGCCAGTAACTAAATCACCAAACAAAATGGGCCAAAGCTAATAAGGAAACCAATACTCAATTAACTAGATTATTTTATATTCACTTCCTACTCTTCTGTCCTTACTCTCATCCCTATGAATCTGAATTAATCAAGTATAAGTAAATGTCTTTCACTAAATTATAAGGCCACTCTCTATCTCAAAAAAGAAAAACAGTTCAAGAGATATATTTTGTTTCCTTAATGGAGAAAATACTAACAAAACCAAACATCTAAATTAAGCATTAACAAATATTTAAAATAAAACCAAATAAATGTTATTTTGTACAATAGCTAATACACATATATACTTCTCACACTCTTTCATGATATATTACCGTGTTCTCTCCTGTTTGGTATAGAAGCAACCTTGAATAATTTTAACAGCTTTTAATACAGTTAGATATTCTTTGCGAGCTCTCCAACACCGATACCAGGCTTGAATCTTGCAGGCAGCTTTCACTTTACATAAATATTTCTTGACTTTATATGCCCTCCACACAGCCTATTAAAAGTAACGAGTATGCAATGAGTTGTCTATTTTTTGGAAATGAAAAGAATCACTATTAAAGACAGGATACAGTTAATGTAAACAAAAAACCAAATTGTATAAATATAGTTACATCATTACTATTTGACTCTGACACATAGTGAGCTCTCTGAGAACAATGGTGCTTACTAGAGCAAACACCTACTATGTGCTTTATCACACTCCATGGCTGGCTGCCAGCCCAGCATAACATAACCCTAATCAGTAATTATAAAATGTAAAACAGCTTGTCTAAACAGTCAGATTATGTGCAATACCTCAATTCTTTGGAAGAACAGAAAGAAAAATGAACACACTGACCTACTCCACTTCCTGGGGAGAAAGAGGAATCCTTCCCACTCAATATTCATTTGGGTTTTATGACCATACTGCAGAAGAATCCTGAGAGCTCCTATCTATAATAGGACTGTCAGACTTCTTGATTTTGACAACCTTGTAGCAGACTAAAAGCTTATGTGAAAGCTACAACTTTTTGGACTGAGCACTAAAAACTATCAGTCCTTATAATAACAGAGATAAGTAATACTGAATATGTTTATACTATATATATATTTACATGTTATATATATTTTATGTAAACCTGAATTCATTATATGTACATGTATATGCATTATATATGGGTGTATACACAGACATACACAGAGGTATTGAGTAATATACAGTATATTCCAGTGATTCTCAAATGTAACTGTTCATCAGAATCAATAGGGAGCTTTTAAAAATTTCATGCCTGTGGTGACCCCATATCATAAAAATCGTATCATAAAGATTCCAGGTGATTCCAATATGTGGTAAAGTTTGAGACCACTGATATCTGCTAAAGACGACATGCATAAAATATTTTATAATGCTAATTCCATAAAAGAAAAAAGAATCAAATTTTCATAAGATTATTATTTTCACTTTTCAGTCATTTGAGCAGAATATAATCCTAATGCATCCAATTAACAACTTTCAATTCTAAACTTCCTGGTAGCGTTTGGAATTTGATCACTCCTTCCTTTCTCCCTCAACCCTTGGTTTCTTGATACGGTCTCTTAGTTTTCTTCTTTCCCTCAGAATACTATGTTGGCTTCACTTGTCAATGTCCTTGGATTTTTATATTCTTTAAGGCTCAAGTCCCAGCACCTCTCTCTTCTTTGATTCACACATCCTTTCAAGGTGATCCTGTTACTCCCACAACTTTAATTATCATGGTATACCAATAATGTACAAACCAAATTCTAAACTTCATACTACCTTCCTGAACTCCAGATATAGTCAACTGCCCTACTAAACATCTCAAAAGGGACATTTGTTAAGTACTTCAAACTTCATGTACTCCAAACTAAACTACGCATCAATCTTAAAACCTATTCCGAGCCGGGCTCGGTGGCTCAGCCTGTAATCCCGCACCTTTGGGAGGCTAAGGTGAGTGGATTGTCTGAGCCCGTGGGTTCAAGACCGCCTGGGCAGGCGAGACCTCATCTCTACAATAAAATAAAAAATTAGCCGGGTGTGGTAGCGCGCACCTGTAATTCCAGCTACTCGGAAGGCTGAGGCGGAAGGATCAACGGATCCCCAGCAGGTTGAGGCTGTGGTGGCCGGGAGCGGCCACAGTACTCCAGTCTGGACGACAGAGTGAGACTCCAACTCAAAACAAAACAAAACAAAACAAAAACCTATTCCTCCCTTTGTGCCCTATGTGTGTGCAAGAATAACTCTGCAGTTACTTAACCCATAAACATGGCTTATTTCTTTGCATACGCTCTATATAGTGCCAATTCTCTCCTTTCAGTCAAACTAATTCCCACAATCCCATTGTCACTAGCTTATACTGAACTATAACTATCTTTCACTTGGCCTACTGCCAGTATCTGGTCTTCCTGCTCCCTTTCTAGTCCATTTTCCATATTCCTGTCATAGAAATTAAAAAAAAAAAAAATTATCCTAGCCTCTTGTTACAACTCCTTCCAAACTTCTCCTACTCTGGAGGATAAAGACTAAAATTTTCTGTCTTAAATATCTATTCATAAATTTACTTCCTCTGTCGCCAACCAAGTCCTATTTCATTTTTTTTGCTTTTAGTTTTTGGATTTTGACATGTTACCAACTGCAGATGGAATACTCCTTCCATACATTTTACTTGGGTATTTACAACTCATACTTCAGCTTTTCAATTTAAATGTCATTTGCTCAGGGAAGCATTCTCTGACTACTGAGACTAGCTCAGTTTCCTGCTCTGTTTCTTGTATTATAATTGTATTATGTAATTGTTATAATTAGTCTTCCTTGTTCAGTTCTTTGAGGACAACAACTAAGTAAATCTTATTTACAGCCTATTCCTAACACCCAGGAGAGTATTTGGCACATTGCTAGCACGTGACATTTGTTGAATTAAAATATTATTTCTAAGTTTAACAGCAACTCAGCAAGATATGAGCATACCACATGCAGGTTATCAAAGGTAGAACAGAAATAGCTGAAGTATCTAGGTTGAGTCCCTGGATCTGCCTCTGTCCGTGCAAGTTACTTAACCATTTTCAGTTCCTTCATATTTTATTTTTTGCACTCCCAGGCTGGAGTGCAATGGCATACTTATGGCGACTGCAGCCTCAACCTGCTAGGCTCAGGTGACTTTTCTGTCTCAGACTTCCAAGTAGCTGGAATTACAGGTGTGCGCTACCACATATGACTTGTTTTTTGATTTATTGTAGAGACAAGGTCTTACCAAGTTGCCCAGGCTGGTCTCGAACCTCTGAGCTCCAGCAATTCTCTCGCCTAGGCCTCCCAAAGTGCTGGGATTACAGCTTAAGACACCGTGGCCTTCCCTCATATTTTAAAAGAGATATAATATTCTTTACATATTTGGAGAATAGATCAAACAAAATAATATGAAAGCACTTTGGAAGTCAAAAGTGCTAAACACTGAATAAAGTATGTGCAGTATCCTAAGTAACTCTGGTTAACAGATTAGGAGAGGAATAAAGTTACTCTACTTGGCCTAAATTATATTGAATAAAAATTCAACCAAGCTTAAATTTTCCACTTAAAAAACACCTTTGCTAAATAGAATGCTCCCATCTTCTCAAAGTTCTTCTAAGAGTGCTGAAATGCACTAAGTTTAAGGTGACCATGGTCAAAATAATCCAGGTTTTGTGCTATCTTAACTGAATTATTATTGGTGTCCTTTTTCTATTCTCAAAAATGTTGCACTTTAGAAGATAAGTAAAATGGTCACTTCAACTAAGTATTATTCTTTATGATTTGCTTAAACTCATTTTATACATTCTAACAAATATCAGTCCAAAAATAGGTTGACAGTTTTAAATTTTTAAAAAACCTGCATTTCTATGGTGCTATTTTTAATTTCCTGAAACTTCTGTTTCTGTATAAATCCTTTCACTCTAGCTTGAATAATGATAACACTACTGATTTATAAATAAACTTGTCTGACACTTCGTAGACAGAAAGACTCTGTGGTAATTTTGCAAAACTGCTGCTGCTTTTTTATACATTAAAAACTGTTTTTTGGTTTGCCATACCCTGAAATATTGCTGTAATGTGATAGCAGCTCTTTTCTGCTGAAGAAATCTTCTTCGATGCATAGCCATCTGAAGGAAGGACTGAATTCGTAGGGCAGCACATTTCTGTGTTTCCAGTTTTCTTGTGAGTATTTCACAGAAAGTTTTTTGACTTGTTACTACAGCCCTATTTTGAGAATGATACTCTGCTTCCTGTGAATAAGCAAGTAGAGGAGTTTTATACCACTCTTGAATCATAATGTTCTCACTTTGAACAGCTTCATACTGAGTTTTAGTTCTGAAACAGTGGAGTGCAGCTTGGTTAACCATGGCTGTCATCTTATCCTCAGACATGTTTTTCAATTTTTGTCTAACTTTTATGCCTCTAAAAGCAGCCTGAATAGTTTGTACAGATTTCTGAACTGCTAAAAACTTTTTTCTTTCCATTTTTACTCTAACATATGACCTATAATAATTCTGTATAATAACAATTGCAGTTTTCTTTGCTTGATAATCAACTTTGGCCCTGTGCATTCGGTAGAATGACTGAATTGATGTGGCAGCCAGGCGCATACGTTGGATGCCCCTTCGTACCTTAAAGCCTCTGTAATAAGACTGTATACAAATAACGGCTTGGGTACGCTTTGCAGTTAGTACTCTGTATCTTCTTTGAACAGAAACTATTATTGTTCTAAGATAGAGATAATGCCTCCGTATTTTAAAGGCTTTAAAATGCTTCTGAACAATAATGGCAGCCTGGTGCTGTTTCTGCATTTGTTTTATGTCCATGTTCTGAAAATTTGCCTGAAAACAAGTCTCTGCTTTCTTAAGCTCATTGTGTTGAAGAGTTTCCTGTTTCTTTTTATTTGTTCTATATTTTTCTTGTATTACTTTTGTAGCCCACTGAAGCTTTTGGTAGAAATAATACTGCCTATACATTCTATATGTGCTTTGTATTATGATTGCAGCTTTGTGTTTTTTCCTTAAAAGTTGTCTTGCTTTCATTCTTTTATATGCAGCCTGAATGACCACAGCAGAATCCCATTGTCTGATATAATTTTTTCTTTGCAATTTTGCAGCTCTATATGTCCGATAATATTGTTGAATTAGAATTGAGGCATGTTTCCAAGTCTGAAATGTAACATATCTTCTGTGCATTCTGAAAGTAGCTTGAATGAGAACCGCAGCCCTGTGCATTTCTTGTAACTTCTTCATTACTATCAATTTTCTGTAAGATGACTGTATTGTAATGGCTGCTTTTCGTAACTGTAAGAATTGGTGTAATTTATGCTTAGCACAAATGGTGGCTCGATATTTACGCTGAACAAAAACAGCAGCCTTTCTGAGGGAAATGAATTTTCTCCTCATCACTAATGATCTAAACCTACTCTGAATAAGGGTTGCAGAGGAATGCATACCTTTCAAACGTCTTCTAGTTTTCATACCCTTGAATGAAGCCTGAAGTATTACAGCAGAATGTCTTTGTCTGAGATAATGCTGCCTCTGCAGTTTTGCAACTCTGTTTGCTTGGTATCTCTGCTGAATCACAGAGGAGGCCTGTTTCAAAGCTTGGTATCTTACATGTGCTCTATGCATTCTGAAGGTAGCCTGGATGGAAGTAGCAGCCCTGTGCATCTCTTGCATTTTTTTTCTTACTATCCATCCTCTGTATGATGACTGGATTTTAATAACTGCCTTTTGTAACTGAAGGAACTGTAAGTGATGCTTTGCACAAAGATTTGCCCGATATTTTCTCTGCATCCATACAACAATTTTCCTGAGAGACAGGAATCTTCTTCTCATCATTAGAGTTCTATATCTCTTCTGAATAAGTGTTGCAGCTACGTGCATATCTCTTAAATATCTTCTAGCTTTCATTCCCCTAAAAACAGACTGAATGCATATTACAGAATGTCTCAATTTGTTATACCTTTGAAATTGTATGTTTCTTTCCTTCACTGCTCGATATCTTTGCTGTACTGTTTTTGTTACCTTCTTTAACTTATTAAAATGTATTTGCTGTCTGTATCTTCTATAGTTTGACTGAATGAGTGTTGCTGCAATCTGCATCTGTCTTAGAGTCTGTCTAACTCTTACTCCTCTAAAATTTGCCTGAAGAATATTAACAGATTTCAAAATTTTCCGGTACTTTTCACGCTGAATTTTACCCTGATAATATGCTCTATATCTTACTTGAATTACAATAGCTGCTGTTCTTATTGTACAGTATCTTGTTTTTGACTGATACATTTTAAACATGGCTTTAATAAAAGTGGCTGCCATGTGCATGTGTTGAATATGCTTTCTAACTCTAATACCTCTATAAACAGCTTGGATTTTAATTGCTGTCTTCTTTAAATTAAGATACTCCTTATGTTGATGGTTTGTAATTCTAATATCTCGATACCATCTCTGAATTATAATAGCTGAAGCCCTGTAGGTTACATATTTCTTTCTGGTTTTGCAAGCTCTATATCTAGACTGTATTGTGACTGCTGCTTTGATGCAAACGTCTATTCTTTTTCTCACTTTCATACCACGGTAAGTTGACTGTAAGGTAACAATAGCTGCTTTTGTTTTCAAATATAAACGATGCTGTTCCCTTCCAATACTATAAGCCCTGTAATACTTTTGAATCAGAACAGCAGCTTTTTTCATGATTTTCCACTTCTTTTGTTGTACATGCATTCTATAGTATGACTGTATGATGACAGCATATTTGTGTTGCCTTTCAATCTGTCTTCTCAGCGTTTTTCCCCTCCACATGGATTGAAGTATCAATACAGCATGATGGAGCTCAAGATACTCTGTACGTTGCTTCTTTCCTGCAGTCCATGCCCTCAGATGTTGCTGGATGACTGATGCTGCTGTTTTTGACAATCTAAACTGTTTCTGGGCCTTGGCCATTCTAAAAGCAGATTGAATCTTCACTGCAGCTTCACGTTCCCTTCTGATCTGTTTTCTAACTTTCCAGCCACGATAAGCAGACTGGATAAAAATCACTGCTGCCCTTGTCTTTAAAAATTGTGTTCTTATATTATAAAGACTCTTGTGTGCCCTGTACCATCTCTGAATCTTTATAGTAGACTGCAGTATAGATTGATATTTTACTCTTTTTCTATAGCCTCTAAAAGCCCTTTGAATTTTAAGAGCAGCTATAGATTGTTGTTTGTTTAGCTGGCGTACTTTATAACCTCTATAAGCTGCTTGCAAGCAAATAGCTGCTCTTTTGACTCGCAAGAAATTCTTCCTCTGATTGACTTGTGCTTTGTATGCGTGATAGTATTTCTGAATGACAACAGTTGCTGTATAAATGTTCAGGTAGCAATGCCGCATCTTTCTCATCCTGAAATAAGATTGTAGTGAAATAGCAGCTTTTCTTCGCAATCTCATCTGCTTTCGGACCAGGTATCCTCTAACAACAGCTTGTAATTTGATACAAGATTCACGCATCTGCATATATTCTTCTTTCTTTTGTGCAGCCATTTTTTTGGAACGGTAACATTGCTGGATAAACAGTGCAGCTGCTCTTAAGTGTAAATATTGTTTACGTGCTTGCTGCATCTTGACAATCGACTGCAATTTTACTGTAGCATTTTTTAGGCTCAGAAATTTCTTTTTAGAAATATAAGCACGATAATATGATTGAATCTTTATAACAGATGTGAGGATGTGGATAAATATTTTCCTAGCTTGCATCCCTCTATATGCAGACTGTAGAACAATGACAGCAGAACGTGTTTTCTGGTAAGATGCTAGAACTTTCCTGGCTGAAATGTAAGCTCGGAAATGAGTCTGAATTATAAGGGCTGCTTTCTTCATCTTCTTATATTTCTGTAATTGTTGATATTTTCTTATGTGTGCCTGCAATTTGATGACACTCTTCTTAAGATTTAAAAATTGAACTTTGTCTCGTCTCATTCTCCAAAATGACTGAATAACACAAGCAGCTCTAATTTGTTTATATAAATTACGAGCTTTCATTCTCCTAAAAGCAGTTTGTAGTTGAATGACAGCAGCTCGTTTCTGAAGATACTTGGCGCGCTCAATCTTTCCTTTCAGATAAGCCTTGTAGTATTTCTGGATAGTCAGTATGGACTCTTTTCTTTTTTTAAATAACTTTTGGGCTTGAAAGCATCGAAATCTTCTCTGAATGATAACAACACAAGATCTAATATAAATATATTTCCGTAATTCTTTGTGCTTTCTATACCATGATTGTATGACAACAGCAGACTTTTCTTCTTTAGCTTGTTTTCTTAAATACCATTCTTTAAAAGCTCTTTGCAATATTATTGTAGCTTTTGTTTGTAACTGCATTTTACGATGCTTCCATCTTCTGAATGTAGACTGGATTACAAGAGCTGATGACTTTAGCATTTCATATCTTTGTTGATCTTGTTTTCTTCTCAAACAAGCACGCCAATGTCTCTGCATGGTAACTGCAGCCCAAAGATATTGTTTATAAGAAGTAACAGCAATTCTCATTCTTATCCTAGACTGTAGGATGACTGAATAATGTTTCAATTTCAGAAACCTTTTTCTAGTAGAATATTTTCTCCAATAACCCTGAAAAAGAAAGTATACAAAGTAAAATGAGCATAGCTTTCTATATTTAACATTTTTGAAAATACTAATATTTCTAACATCCTGCTTAAAAATAAACACATTAAGTTAGAAACACCAATCTATTTTTGTTAGATACTTATCTATTTGTAGTTTGGTTTTTACATTGATACAGCTGTAAACAACTTAGAAATCCAGTTAAATCCTAATTATATTTATATATTACATTTCTAGTCCAGAGCCATAAGAAAAATAGCAAATTTATACTAGAAGAAAAAGAGTTAAAAAAAAAAAGCTACAATATTATTCTTTGCTATATATTGATTCTAAATAATTTCCTATAAGTTTGTTTCTGGCTCTCATATGGTCTCCTTTTTGAAGGTTGCTAACCGTCTTATAATGATTGGATATACTATGTGAAAGATACTACACCATCACATTACAGACCTGATAATACATGGGGGACCCAAAAAACTCAGGATTTACTTATAAAAATTTTTTTATTTATTCTTACTTGTTTAAATTTCAGTTACCTTCAAAGGACTCTCCATTTGATGCAACACACCTATCAAGATGCTTTTTCCGCTGCTCAAAACAGTTTTTGAACTCATCAATTTTGATACCTCTTACAAGGGGAGATCCCAAAAAACTTAAAATTTATTTATAAAAAATTGTGTATTCTTACATGCTTAAGCTTCAATCACCTTCACACAACTCTCCATTTGATGTAATTTGCCAATCAAGACACTTTTTCCACTGCTCAAAACAGTTTTTGAACTCATCAATTTTGATGTCTTTTAGTGTTTCTGCCGTTTTTGTTTCACCTCTCCCACACTGGCAAAACATTTCCCTTTGAGGACTTTTTTCATCCATGGAAACAAAAAAAAAGTCACTCGGGGACAGATCAGGTGGATAGGAAGGTTGGGGCACAAGGTCCATGCTGTTCTCTGTCAAAAACTGCTGAACATTCAGTGTGGTATGGGTAGGTGTTTTGTCATGGTAGAAAGACCAGTCACCTGTCTGCCACAACTTGGGATGTTTCTTTTGCAAATTGTAACTCAACCTTCTCAAAACTTCCAGATAAAAACTTTGGCTGACTGTTTGATCTGGAGGAAAGATAATTTGGTTTTTTTTGGGGGGGGGGGGGTTCCCCTCTCGTAAATACAGAAGTTTAAAGAATAAGGGAGCCAGATCACTTTCAGAGTCATTATTTTATTAAGAATAAAATTACTTTTTTCCTTCCAAATTTAGGAATTATATATACATGGTAAAAATAATTCTGGAAAGGCTTGACAAATAAAACTTCTGTCTTTTGAAAAGCCATGGTTATAATGTAACCCCTGAGTTAAGTCAACAATATTTTGGCTCAACAAAAAGGGCTATAAAGTCTCAAATTAATTCCAGCTGTTGGTATTTAAATGATCCCAGTCTTCTAGAAATCAAGTTCTGGATGTGTTAGCAATAAGACCATTCATTTGTCCAAACATTGCTAAGACTAGGGGTTGGGAACCAAGTTTGTTCCCTATGACAAGTTAATTTTTATACATAAATAGAGCAATATAGGGACTAGGTACCTCATACTCCTATAGCACTATCTATTCTGCTTGCAGCTATGATTGGCTCAAGCACACCTATCCATGGATGAGGAGAGTTAGGAAGAATATATGCACCCCCTTTCTTAGCATTTCCTATGAAAGTTATTGCCTTCTTTCACTATTAAATGTCACCAGAGATTTCATTCCCACTCTTCAGTCTGACAATAAATGATATGTACACCACATTATTTCTCTTACTGTAGAGAGATGCACAAGTAATTAAAACATTTATCCAATTACAGTCAAAATTGTTTATGCAAAATGACTTTGAAAACTATAAATGCTATATAAATATAAGGTATTATTAAGCTGCTTTAAGATAAGTAAGGCAAAACCGGGCTCGTTGACTCAGCCCGTAATTCTGCGCCTTTGGGAGGCTGAGGTGAGTGGACTGCCTGTGCCCACGGGTTCAAGATCTGCCTGGGCAATTTGGCGAGACCTCATCTCTACAATAAATCAAAAATCAGCCGGGCGTGGTAGCGCGCGCCTGTAGTTCCAGCTACTTGGAAGGCTGAGGCAGAAGGATCGCCGGAGCCCAGCAGGTCGAGGCTGCGGTGGCCGGGAGCGGCCATTGCACTCCAGTCTGAGTGACAGAGTGAGATTCCAACTCAAAAAAAAAAAAAAAAAGGGTAAGTAAGGCAAAGTAAAGCAGAAATAGTACCCAGAATTGCAGTTATTATTTTTGTCTCCTACCAGATATCTGTTTATAAACCCTCAAACTAAGAAATTGAAGAATCAGTGAGAACAAAATATTTTACACTTCAATAATTACTTCTTCTAAATTATCATTACTAGTCTGTTACTGAAATGTTAATCAACTTTGATACATAACCTGGAAGACAATTTCATCTCCTTGCCTAACAATTTTGCTTATTACAATAGCAGTTTTATCAACATTATCAAATATCTCTTAAAAGTAAATAGCATTTACTTAGAAGAACTTTGCATATAATTTTCTCATCTATTTCTCACAAAATTCAGTGAGTTGGTATACTTCACTTAAAGAAAGAAAACACTTACATAGCAAAACTTTTTGCAAAGTCACAAAGAAATAAATAGTTGATATCAGGATCTAGATTTTAACACCAAAATAAAGTGTTCTTTCTATTCTACCATAAATATCTGTAGATTGGTGTATTCATAGCCCAATTCTTAATATTTTCTGGAATCTACAACTTTGCCATACTTTGTTTTGCCTCTTACAAAAGATGCAGAGTCTGCTTATCCCTGGATATGAGCAGTCATCAAAAGAATATAGTAGAGAAGTGTAACTAAAGGTTCAGTTTCTGGCCAAAGGACCAAACCGGGTAGTTGTAAGGAACTAGAACGTATCAGGAAAACTGAAGATAGTGGAGCTCAGGGTAGTAATATGATATGTTGTTTACGAATTTCTAAGTTTACCACCAAGCTGTGCACAATGTGAATCTAGTCTAAAGAAGAATACAGACTTTAGGAACTCAATAAGAAACAGATCATGTTCTAGATCCCAGACTGTCTACTGAGTGTTACACAAATATCACTGAAAAGGCTTTGAAAAAGAAACTGACATTGAAACCATACCCATGGAAGGCTAATGTGAGTTTGTGACCTAAACCCAAACAGATGAATGACCTGCTGAAACTGAAATATCACCATTCTTCAGTATTTAAACAAAACAGTCTCATAACATGTCAAATATACAGAATGCAATTAAAAATTATTTGACATACAACATAACAGGAAAATTTCAATACACAGGAAAAGACAATCAATAGATGTCACTGGTGAGATGACACAGATATTAGGATTATCTGACAAAGTTTTTAAAGTAGTTAGAATAGAAATGCTCCAATAAGTGAAATTAACAGAAAGACAGAAAGTCTCAGTAAAGGCATCAAAGATGAACAACAATCAAATACGAATAGCAGAATGGAAAAACACAATAACCAAAGTAAGGTTTCACAGCAATGGCACAATAGTAACATGGAAATGAGAGCCAAGTTAATGAACTTGAAGATCAATAAAAATTATCTATGCCGATCAAGAAAAAAAATTATTGGGGAAAAAAATGTTTCAATAAACTAACAGTAAGAGAACTACCTTAATTTGATAAATAACATTTGTAAAAACCTACAGCTAATGTCAAACGTAATGATGAAAAACTGGATGCTTTCCCCGTAAGATCTGGAACAAAGCGCTGATTACAACTTCTAATCAGCACAGTACTGGAAGTCCTGGTAAATGCAATAAAAGAAAAGGAAGCAAAAAAGGTATACAATTGGGGGGAAGAAATAAAACTGTCTTTGTTCACAAAGCCTAGAACTATCTACTTAGAAAATACCAAAGAATCTTAAAAACAAACAAACAAACAAAAACAAATCCTGGAAATAACAAGTAAATTTGTAGGTTAAAATAAAATTTACATTAGGAGCAAAAAAGTTATATACTCAGGTATATATCTAACAAAATACATATAAGATATGTAAAAGCAAAAATGCAAAACTTTGATGAAGGAAATCAGAGTCTCAGAAGATCTAAATAGACAGATAAGCCATGTTCATGAATAGGAAGACTAAATATTGTTAAGATGTCAGTACTTTTCAACTTGATATTTAAACTCAATGCAATCCCAATCAAAAACTCAGTTACTTTGCATATCAGCAAACTGATTCTAACATTATATAGACTTCTGGGGAGATGGTGTGAATGGGTAGGGAAAATAGAGTGAGAGTTGACAAGGGGAATGCAGTGTGCATGAGAGGAGGATGACCCCAGATATCCTTGGCTCGGGCAGCTTGGTTACCCACCCAGGACAAGGAAAGTAAACCAAATGTTCTGTAAACCAGGTGTTTTTGGCGGAACATTTGATTTATCAGGAAACTGGACTCAGACCCTAGCCAAGAGCAAGTTCATGAGTCCTGAGTTAATTAATAGACACCTGCTCTGTTAGCAAGAGGGGCTCCTCTTCATCTGAACATAGCATGGGAAAGAGCAGCAAGGGAGAGCTCGAGATTTCGATCCTTGATTGGGAGATGCTGTCTCCGGTGCTGGCCCCGTCTGAGTGATGAGAATTTCCCCGAGATAGGATTGCAGGACGGTGGTAAAGTGTTTTCCCCTCTTTTCTTTCTTTTTCCTCCTTACTAATATATATTTCTATCTCTAAATAAAGCTGTTTAATTTTCTTCAGCTGGCATGTGGCGGTGTTCTTTGCGGGTCGAGTCCAATTAATATTAGACCGTGCACGGCAATTCAGATTCCTTGCTGTCACAAATTGGCATAGTCGGCAGGATCCGCAGAGCCACCCAAACATGCCTTTCTTTACTAAGAAATCTGATGTTAAATGTATAATTTGTGATATTCCTGCCTAGGAGAATTCCTGGCTGTTTTTCTAGTTTGGCCAGGGAATGGGAGAAGTGTACTGTACTAACTGAAAACTGGGATGTGCCTTTACAAGTCGCTGAGCCGGCACGGGTAACTGAAATATTGCAGACTGTCCCGTTGGAAAAAGGGAAGGGACTACAGGGAGTGGTGCGGCGGGGGTGGATTTTGTTACATGCATACTGTCAGATATGTCTTAGTAAGCATGCTTTGATAGAGGAAAAATGTAACTTGGAAAAGGAAAATGCAGAACTACAGAGTAAGCTTGCTATGCTACAGTGTCAAAATTATATCTTAGGAGACCAGTTAGAACCTATCAGACAGTGGCCGAAAAAGCTGCCATCCAGTGTGCTCAATATAAGTATAAGAAAAGGAAAGGGAAAGTTAACAAGAGGAAAGTACATGCTGTTATTGCATGTGCTGAAATGGACTGGGACCCGAATATATTATAGGAATAGACATGTTAAGGGGACTGACTTTAAATCTAACAGATGACACTCACAGATTTGCTGTTCTACCCCTAAAAATAAGTAGTGTAATGGTAGGAAAGCTGCATATTGTTGCTATTCTTTTGCCCACCCCATCTAAAGTGATTAATTATAAGCAGTATCAGATCCCTGGAGGTCATAAAGAAATTGGGGAAACTATAAAAGAATATGTGTATGCTGGGGTAATGGTAACTACTACTACTGAATGGAATAATCCAATATGGCCTGTTAAAAAATCAGATGGTAGCTGGAAAATGACTGTAGACTACAGGAAATTAAATAAAGTGACTCCCCCACTGACTGCTGCATTCTTGATACTATAACTTTAACAGAGAAGATCCAAACCTATAAAGGTCAATGGTATGCAGTCAACGATCTAGCTAATGCTTTCTTTACAATTCCTATTGCCTCATAGTAGTGGAATCAATTTGTTTTTACCTGGCAAGGTAGACAATACACCTTTACCTGGTTGCCTCAAAAATATAAACATAGCCCTACTATATGTCACAAATTAGTGGCAGAACACCTACATTACTATTTTATTCCCATGGATATACAAATTGTCCATTATATTAATGATATTTTAATACAGGGGCACACCTCAGAACAAGTATATGATACTTTAGAGCGCATAATGATCTGTTTGTGGGAAAAAGGTTGGGAAATCAACCCTGCCAAAATACAAGGTTCAAGTCAGCACGTAAAATTTTTAGGAATCAATTGGAATGAGGTGCATAGGATTATCCTCCCCAAAGCAAAGCAGAAGATTTTGCAGTGCCTAAGAGTAAAAAGGAAGCACAGAAATTCATTGGACTGTTTGGTTGCTGGAGGAATGATGTTCCCCATCTGGGGCAAATACTCCAACCACTACATAAAGTAACTAGGAAAAAAAGATAAGTTTGATTGAACCCAGTCAGAATCAAGCCTTTAAAAAAGCCAAAGCAGCTATACAAACGGCCTTGGATCTATGGCCTATAGAGGATGGGCCTGTGGAGCTAATGGTATCTACTGATAGCATGCATGCTAACTGGAGTTTGTGGCAAAAACAGGGGGCTCAGAGTGTACCATTGGGATTTTAGTCACAAAAACTGCTTGAGACTGGAGAGCATTACACCCCTTTCGAACAACAGCTTTTGGCTGCCTATTGGGCCCTAGTAGAGACAGAACAGTTAACTGTGAATCATGAAGTACTATTAAGGCCAGCTATACCAATTATGCAATGGAACATAAGTGATCCTGTATCACACAAAATTGGTCATGCTCAGGAAGCCAGTATAATCAAATGGAAGTGGTATATACAGAATAGAGCTAAGACAGGCCCTTCCGGCATCCTGACCCTACATGAACATATCTTTAATATGCCCAGTGTTAATGAGGGTTATGAACATCAACCTCCCCTTGAATTGGAAAATTCTAAAGTAACTTGAAATCAAGGATTTGAATCATTGCCTGAAGAACAACAGCAGAACTGCTAAGTATATAGGCCATAAATGATGCTGGAAGGCAAGAGCCTATAACCCTGCAACAGGAATGGTGTTAGATACCCTAAGGAAAGGAAAGAGTAGTCAATCTGCAGAACTTCAGGCAGTGTTTTAGGCTATCAGCTATGAAAAGGGAAAGCGATGCCATCTTTTTACCAATTCCTGGGCAGTGGCTAAGGGGTTGGTTACTTGAATGCCTAAATGGCATGAAGAATAATGAAGAGTACAAGATAAATTATTATGTGGAAGTGAATTATGGAAAGAGATCTGGGATATGGTTCAAGTTACAAATGTTTCTGTCTTTCATGAAAATGCCCATGCCTCCAAAACGTCGGTAGAATGTGAGTACCACGCCAAACCCAACTCTCTGGCTACTAGAGTAGTAGATATGGATGAAACCCAAATACATAAAGAGCAAGCATTGGCAAAATGAATACATCACCAATCAGGATGAAACCCAAATACATAAAGAGCAAGCATTGGCAAAATGAATACATCACCAATCAGGCCACTTAGGATCTTCTGCTATGCACAGGTGGGTACAGGATCGGGGTATCAGCATCCCTTTATCAGTGTTAAAGCAGGCTAAGGATGAATGCTCAGCTTGTCAACTGGAGAGTAAAAAGGCTACTCCCTGAGCTGTTACAAGGGAGCTCGATCAGGGGAAGGCACAGCCCAAACCTGGCAAACTGACTAGGTGGGGCCCTTGCGATCTCAAGGGGATGTCAGTCCATTTGTGCCTGTGTAGATACCTACTCTGGAGTCCTAGTCGCCTGTGCATACCGGCGGGCCAATCAGAAAAATACCTGTGGAACCTTAGATATCATCTGTTTATATTATGGAATCCCATCCCAAATTCAAAGTGATAATGGTTATCATTTTAAAGAGAAATTAATAGATTAATATTGTGAGGACCATAACTTCGAATGGGTCTATCATATTCATTATTATCCCTAAGATGCAGAATTAATAAAATGGATGAATGGTATGCTAAAAGAAAAACTACGTAAATTGGGAAATGCCGCCTATACACACTGGAAAGATCATCTGTTTACGGCCTTACAGCAGCTGAATAAATCAGCCCTTGGGAGAAAGTACTCCCTTGGCCCGAATGATGACACCTAATCTACAGATTAGAAAGCATATAGTCAAGTACCATAAAGTGGTGGATCTTTTCTGATAAAGCACAAGTCCCATATCAAGGTACTTTAGGCTCAGCTGGATATAATCTTAGAAACTGTTTGGATTAATCCTCTGGAACAGGTCACGATAAATACTGGATTGGGCATTCAGTTGCCTTCTGGATATTATGGGCAAATAGCTGCTAAATTCAGTGAGAAAAAAAAATACAACTTATGGGACAGATAATAAATTCAGACTATGTAGGGGAAATAAAAATAATCTACATAATACATCTTTAAAAAACCTTACATTTTAATGTAGGAGATAGAAGAAAGAGCTCAATTACTAATAATCCCCTATAAAAATGTTATATGAGAACAAGTTCCTAGAGCACTAAATATCCCAAGTAGGTGGTTTTGGATCTACTAATGAGTCTGGAGTCAAAGCATGGATAAAAAGGCACCCAGGAGACACACTTCAGCCTGGCTAAATAATAGCTCAAGGAAATAATAATGTGGTGGCAGTAATAATGCCAGGACAAAAATTCCCACAGATGCTGCCCACTAACTAGGTAATAAACTAGGTAGTTTAATCGTACCTAGTTTATTCTTGTGTTGTTATACCTGACCGTTGATGGATGAACCCCCAGAATAAAGTTATCCAGTAACAGAACAGATGGAGTTGAAAGAATGCAACTAAGCCACGCCAGCAAAACAATTTCACCTGTAATGCTAACACTTCTTGTACAATTGCCAATATAACAACAGTCAATACCACAGCCTGAAAGGGCAAAGTTCCTTTGAGGGTTATTATAGTAGGTTCCTCTCCAATTAGTATATCTTCATATGTAAATATATCTTGCTGTCTAGTTAATATGAGTTTAGCCAATCCTATTACTTGGAAACTGAATTTAGAAGACCAAATAGCTAAGTGTCATGCAACTGAATTAACTTTTACTGTAAATAGCTCCCAATTTTTACTATGTTCAAATTCAACTGCAATTACTAACAGAAGTACTTGGGCAAATCATATTTGGATTATTGTAAATAAACCCCCAAACATTACAGTTCAGATACCCCAAGTGGTAAGGATTCCAAAATCATGAGTCAATGTATCAGTTATGGTCAAAAAGGTGCTCTTTCACTTTAATGTAACTTTCCCAATTATCCCACCTTGTGCTCGCCAGAGGCGACATGGTATAATACCCTCTTGGAAGGGTTTGGGTCAGAAATGGGACTAGTAAATTCCATAAATTTGTAAGTCCTGGCCAACAAATTAAAGAACACTGGGCTCGACACTGAGGAGGCCATTACTGTTAACGCCCAATGGCTTCCAACTTTGATACTTCCTCATAAAAATACCTTAAGCTATCAAAAGGATATGCTAAGACTATTTAACAGGACTCATCTCCAACAGTATAACATGACCATCCTTATTAATTGGACAATATGTTCGGTAGAACATCTGTATATACTAATACAAAAGGAACATGCACAACAAGCTTTGCAGGAGGAAGGAATAACAACATGGAATAACAACATCTTTAAACTCCCTCAGGCGGCCTGGATAATCACTCAATCCCCAAATATTACCTGCAAAGAAACTTAGTGTAGAGGTACCATACAATATTATTTACCTTCTCTAACCAAAGAATTATGTTCGTTTCATGTACTCTTCCTCCTTCATTTCATGTACCTACCTCCTACCCTGATTCAGCCGTGGAACGAAGAATGTGACCAGAAAAAGATGAGGAAGACCAACAAAGAGATCAGTGGTGAAACCAGAGCTGATCCAACCCCCTCCTCTCCTGCAATCCTCTGAAAGTCAGAACTGCATGGCTGGGGCATAGCTGAGAGGGACAAACCTAGGCAGAACCTGGACATCAGCCACAATAGGAGTACTCTACTCCAGGATAAACCTGGCTGGCTCCTCCATCCCCTGCCAGCCCCTGGGGAAGAGACAATCCCACACCTCCCCAGGAGAAACTCGACCATACAAGAGTAAGTGGGAAGGACTGAAGCTCCACCCATTCCCACTGCCTCCTCCTCCTTTCCCAGGCAGGACACTGGGAAGATTGTGAATGAGGCTGCAGCTCTGCAGAAGACAGCAGAGGGGCTTACCTGCAAGCAGCAGAGAGAAACAATTACAGAACCTCAAGAGGGCATGTTTTTTGTGTGCTTCTTTGTTTTTTAAATTTTTTTACTTTCACCTTTGTGCAAAAATATGTATGTGAGGGTTTGATTTAAAATCCCCTCAACTTATTTTTTTGTCTTTTCTTTTTTTACTTTCTTCTTTACTTTTTTTGTTTTCTGTTTACATGTTTATATAAATGATTGAGTGTTCATCTTTCAGTTTATTTTTTGTTTGTTTTGGCTTTTTGGTTTTTCTCCTTTTTAGTTTAATGTCTTGGTGAATGTATGTGTGAGGGTATGATTTGAATTCCTTTTTTTCCCATATTGGGTTGGGCATGTGTGTATTTAGTTGTCCTGTTTTTTTGGGGTTTTTTTTCCAGTTTGGTTTGGTTTCAGTTTCTGTGTGTATGTGTGAATAGTTATTTGCTTTGGTTTCTGCCTTTGTTCTTTTCATTTTTTATTTTTTAAAATTTTTGTCCATCTTATTTTATTCTACTTTTCTTTGTTCTCCTTGTCACTGTTATTGTATCTTGGACTCAGGGGGTACACATTTAGCATTACTCATATAGAGTGGTGGTAGGGAATGGGTCTCAGGGAACCCCTACCACAGTCATTATGATTTGCAATTAGTTTCGGAATCAAAGCTCCCCAGCCTCCATTTTATTTGACTCTCAAAACTACAAGAAAAAAGCTTCCCACCCACAGACCTGTTTAAAACAAATTCAAAAGTGAAAGCCTCTCCCACTGCAACTGAATAACGGAACTAGAGAGAAAAGAAAGAGATCTGTCACAAATGAGGAAAATATCAATGGAAGAACATAGGTAATTTCCCATGTAACAAAGAGAAAATGCCTGAAAAATCAGACATCAGAGCCCAAACAATGGGAGGCACCACTGATTGGCCCCAGATTACAACAGGGATTAGGGAACGAATGGAAAGAGTGAATAAGACTCATGAAAGACAAGATGCAACACTGAAAGAACTTGTAACAGAAATTTTGACCATTAAAGATTTCGTCCAGGAAATAAATAACAAGATGACAAGCATGGAAAGCAGAATTAATCAAGCAGAAGAAAGAATCTCATAACTTGAAGACCCAAAACATGGAATTAATGCGCTCTGTAAAAAACATAGAAAGAAAACTCAGAAAGAAAGAACAAAAAACATGTGATTATATCAAGAAACCATGCCTATGCCTGACTGGTATTCCAGTCACAAAAACTTTGCCTATCTCACCAGAGATACGACCATCCTAACACAAGAGATACAGAGAAGCCTGGCAAGACATCAAATGAAAAGACCAACCCCTAGACACATAGTAATTTGCCTACCAAAGTGGGTAAAAAAAAAAAAAAAAATCCTAACAACAATAAGAGAGAAAGGTCAGACTACCTATAGGGGAAAACCAATCAGAATAGCAGCAGACCTATTGGCAGAAACACAACAAGCTAGAAGGGACTAGAGTCCAATATTCAAAGTTTACAAAGATAAACAATTTAAACCAAGAAATTCCTGCCAAGTCAAGCTTAGCTCCATCAGCAATGGAGAATTAAAATCCTTCCCAGACAGTCAATTCCTAAGAGATTATGCAGCTTCCAGATCAGCTCTATGGGAGACACTTAAAAAGGTACTAAGCACAAAAGAGAAAAAAACAGAATGACTACACACTTCCCAAGAGAAAAGAAGAACACAGAATCAACAAAGAATACATTGTAATGGCAAATTTGAAAACACACACACACACACACTAACCCCAAAGTTGAAAGATAACAAACAAAAAATTTTTGATAAGAACCTCATAATGGGGATAAACAAGCACATTCAAAATCAACCTGCACATGAATGGACAAAATGTACCACTAAAGAAAAACAGAGAATGGCAAATGGATAAAAAACCATGACCCACTAATTTGCTGCATCCAGGAAACTCATCTCACAACAAGGGAAATGCACAGACTCAAAGTTAAAGGATGGAAAACGAATTTCCAGGCAAATGGATCACAAAAGAAGGCAGGAGTCATGAACTTAATAGCAGTCAAAACAACCTTTAAGCTAGCAAAAATTTAAAAAGATATGAAAGGACACAACATAATGTTAAGAGGTATAAGAAATATCCATCCGAAACATACATGCACCCAACACAGGAGTACAAGTGTGTATAAAGCAACTACTAAGTAAGATTAAAAAAATATCGACACTATCACTATTATAGCTGGGGACTTAAATACCCCCATTAACAACCCTAGATAGATCATTGAGGCAAAAAAATCAACAAAGAGATCCGGAACCTCAACTTGACACTTCACCAAATAGACTTAACAGATAGCCACAGAACACTTCACCAAACAACCAGAGACTATACACTCTACTCATCTCCACATGGAACATACTCCAAGATCAATCACATCCTCGGCCATAAATCAAGCATAAACAAATTTCATAAGATCGAAATACTGCCATGCACCATCTCAGACCACAGTGGGGAAAAAAAATAAATATCAACACCAACAAAATTCCCCCCAAACCCACAAATACATGGAAATTAAACAGCATGATGCTAAACAATTAATGGGTCAACACAGAAATCAAAACAGAAATTACAAGATTCCTGGAAACAAATGAAAATGAAGAAACACTGACAAAACCTCTGGGATGCCATGAAAACAGTTCTATGAAGGGAATTTAAACCTCTGTGAACACACATCAAGATCAAATGGAAAGATCACAAGCAAGCAGTCTAACAAATCACCTAAGGGAGCTGGCAAGACCAGACCACCAAAACCCTAACTTTAGCAGAAGAATCCAGATCAACTAAAGTAAAAGCCCAAATACAGGACATAAAAGACAAAAATATCATAGAAAAATCAACAAAACAAAAAATAAACAAGACTGATGATCCCATAGCCAGACTGATCAAGAAAAAGAAAAAACAGCCCAAATAAACACACCAGAAATACAAAAGATCAAGTTACAACTGACTCCCCCAAAATACAAAAGATTATTAGAGAGTACTATGGAGGTATGGAAAAAACTTGATAACCTGAATGAAATGGAGGACTTTCCAACATCATACAACCTCCCAAGGTTGAAACAAGAAGACATTGAGACACTAAATAGACCAATAACAGTGCAGGAAATTGACTCGGTCATAAGAAAACTACCTACAAAAAAAAAAAAGCCCTGGACCAGATGGCTTTCCAGTGGAATTCTACAAAACATACAAGGAGGAGCTGACACCAATCCTACTGAAATTATTTCAAGCAATTGAGAAAGATGAAATTTTCCCCAAATCATTTTATGAAGCTAACATCACACTCATACCCAAACCGGGTAAAGATTCAACAAAAAAAGAGAACTACAGGCCAATATCCCTTATGAACATAGATGCAAAAATTCTCAACAAGATTCTAGCAAATCAGATCCAACGTCACATCTCAAAAATCATCCACTGTGACTAAGTAGGCTTCTTCCCCAGGATGCAGGGCTGGTTCAACACCTGCAAGACCATAAATGTAATTAAATACATCAACAGATGTAAAAACAAAAACCACACGATTATATCATTAGATACAGAAAAAGCATCTGATAAATCCAGGACCTCTTCTTGATAAAAACTATTGGAACTCAGTGATCTATCTCAGAAACAAAGAACAGAGTACCATATGTTCTCACTCACAAGCGGATCTTGAACAACTATAATACTATAAGAAAGGGATTGGCAGTAGTGGGAAACTGTCGGGGTAGTGGGATTGGCAGTTGAAGGAAACTGCTAAGGGAGGGAGGGGCACACCTCATCAACAAAGATACCTGCATAATCAACGTTTGTATACCTAATCCTGAATTGTACCCCACATCTTTATAATAAAAATAAAATAAACAAAAACAAAAAAGCCCTTGAACACCTAGGCATAGAAGGAACATATCTCAAAATAGTAAGTGCCACCAACCATAATCCCACAGCCAGCATATTGATAAATGAATAGAAACGAAGCATTTCCCCTGAAAACCAGAACAAGACAAGGCTGCCCACTCTCACTCTTCCTGTCCAACATTGTGATGGAAGTCCTTGCAACAGCAATTAGACAAGAGAAAGAAATCAGGGGTATCAATATGGGAAAAGAAGAAGTTAAGGTAGCCCTCTTTGCTGATGACATGATCCTATACCTCGAAAATCCAAGAGAATCTGTCAAAAATCTGCTTAAACTGATAAAGGACTTTGGCAAAGTCTCACGGTACAAAATAAATGGGCAAAAGACAGTCACATTCTTATATACCAACAACAAACAGTCAGAGAATCGGATAAAAAGCACAATCCCATTCACAATAGCCACACAAAAAGTTGAAATACCTCGGCATCTTCCTAACCAGAGACATGAAAGACATTTACAATGAAAACTATAAAACACTGCTCAAAGAAATCTAAAAAGACACAAACACATGAGAAAATATTCCAGGGTCTTGGATAGGAAGTATCAACACTGTTAAGATGTCCATCCTAGCCGGGATCAGTGGCTCAGCCTGTAATCCCACACTTTGGGAGGCTGAGGTGAGTGAATTGCCTGAGCCCGCAGGTTTGAGACCCGCCTGGGCAACTTGGCAAGACCTCATCTCTACAATAAATCAAAAATCAGCCGGGCGTGGTAGCATGTGCCTGTAGTTCCAGCTTCTTGAAAGGTTGAGGCGGAAGGATCGCCGAAGCCCAGAAGGTCGAGGCTGCAGCGGCCGGCTCTGCACTCCAGTCTGGGTGACAGAGTGAGACTCCAACTTAAAAAAAAAAAAAAAAGATGTCCATCCTACCAAAGGTAATCTACAGATTCAATCCAATACCCATTAAATTACCAACATCATTCTTCTCAGATCTGGAAATGACAACACGGAAATATAAATGACCACAAATAGACAAAACAATCCTTAGCAAAAGAAACAGAGCAGGAGGTATCAAACTTCCAGACTTCAAACTTTAATAACTTAAACTACAATAATCAAAACAGCCTGGTATTGGAACAGGATAGAGATTCCAGAAGCAAAACCTCAATTTCTCAACCAACTCATGTTCAACAAAGCCTCCAACAACAATCACTGAGGAGAGCAGAACTTATTCAGTAAATGGTGCTGGGAAAACTGGCGGATCACATGTAGAATATTGAAACAGGTCCCCTATCTATCACCATATAAGAAAGTCATCTCTAAATGGATCAAAGACCTAACCATAAAACCTCAAACTGTAAGAACCTTAGAAAATGCAGGAGACACCATTATAGAAATCAGTACTCAACCAATTCCTGATAAAAACCCCAGGTGTCCATGTCATAAGAGATAAGATCGACAAGTGGAATCTCGTTAAACAGAAAAAAAACTTCTGCAAAGCAAAAGAATCCATCAAGAGAGTGGGGAGACAGCCCACAGAATGGGAAAAAAAATAGTTCTGGATCTATGAAGAACTCAAACACGCCGAATCGAAAAAAAAAAAAAGAAAAATAGCCCCATTAAAAAGTGGGTAAAATAAATGAATAGACACTTCTCAAAAAAAGATATACGGGCAGGCAACAGACACATGAAAAAATGCTCCCTAATTATCAGAGAAATGCAAATCAAAACCACACTGAGATACCACCTAAACCCAGTAAAAATGGCCATCATCAATAAAACATATAACAACAGATGCTGGCAAGGATGTGGAGAAAAGGGAAACTTCTACAGTGCTAGTGGAAATGCAAACTAGTTTAACCTCCATGGAAAACAATTTGGCAATTTCTAAAGTAACTAGAAATTAACTTTCCATATGGCCCACTACTGGGAATATACCCAGAGGAACTCAAAGCTTTCTACAAAAAAGATGCCTGCACACACATGTTTATTGCAGCACTATTCACAACAGCCAAAACATAGAACAAACTGTTCTGCCTTTTAAAACTGAACTGTATAAAAAAAAAAATACGGTACATATACACAATTGAATATTACACAGCCATAAGGAAGGACAAACATATTACTTCATTTACAGCAATGTAACAGCAACTTGGATGAATTTAGAGTCAATAATACTCAGTGATCTGTCACAGAAACAAAGAACTAAATACCATATGTTCTCACTCATAAGTGGACCCCAAACATTTACCATAATACTATAAGAAAGGAATTGGCAGTAGCAGAATACTGCCGGGGTGGGCAGGAGGGGGAAACACAACATCAGTAAGGGTACCTGATTTGAAACCAGGCAAAGTGGGGACCAGAGGGAGGCCCAAACTTTACTTGTACAGTGTCCACTTATTTACCTCATCCTGAATTGTACCCCACATCTTTTAAATACATATATAAAAAAATTAAATTGAAAAAAAATTTATATGGAGAGGCAAAAGACCCAGAACAGCAAACATAATATTGAAGAAAAACAAGATTGGAGGACTGTCACCACACAAAGTCAAAATTTAGTATAAAACTACAGTAATAAAGACAGTGTAATATTGGAAAAAGAAGAAACAAATCAACGGAGCAGGACAAAAAGTCAAGCCAGAGACCAACAGAGTATAGTCAACTGATCTTTGGCAAAGGAGTAAAGACAATTGAATTGAAAAGATAGTTATTTTTTAACAAATGGTACTAAAACAAGTATACATTCACATACTCCACCCCCTCCCAAAAGAAGAAGAAGAAAAAGAACCCAAACACTGTCTTTATATTTTACAATAATTAACTAAATTGGGTCATAAACCTAAATGTAAATGCAAGACTATAAAATGTCTAAAGGATAGCAAGTTAAAATCTAAGTGCCTGTGGGTTTGGCAATAACATTCTAGATACAACACCAAAAGTAGTGTATCCATGAAAAACAAAAAAGTATTAGCTAGACTTTGTTTAAATTAAAAAATCTGCCTCTAAAAGATTCTGTTGAGAGAATGAAAAGACAAACTACAGAATGGGTGAATATATTCATATAAAAAATTGGTATCCAAATACATAAAGAACACTTAAAACTCAACAGTAAGAAATCAAACAATCTAATTTAAAAATAGGCAAAAGATTTGAACAGACGCCTTACACCAAAAAAGATATATGACTTATAACATGCATATGAAAGGATGCGCAACATCGTATGCCATTAGGGAATTGCAAACTGAAATAATTTTAATACCATTATACACCTATTAGAATGGCTACAATTCAAAGCACTGACAACACCAAATACTGACAAAAAAGTAGATGAAGAAACAGGAACTTTCTAGGGAAGTGTGAAATGGTACAACTGCTTCAGAAGACAGTTTAGCAGTTTCTTAGAACGCTAAACATAGTCTTAACATACAACCCAACTCAAGTACCCACAAAAGAGAGCTGAAAACTTATGTCTATGCAAATACCTACAAACAAATGTTTAAGGCAGCTTTATTCATAATTGCCCCAAATTAGAAACAGCCAAGATATCTTTAAAGTAAATGGATACCAAAAAACTGCAGCACTAGGGGGGACCCCTCCAAAAAAAATCCCAAATTTATTTATAAAAAATTGTGTATTTATTCTTACATGTTTAAACTTTAGTCACCTTCAAAGTACTCTCAGTTTGATGTATTACACCTATTAAGATGTTTTTTCACTGCTCAAAACAGTTTTTTAATTAATCTATTTTGATGCCTTTTTTTTTTCTGTTTTTGTTTCACCTCTTCCGCATTAGCAAAATATTTCCCCTGGAGGACTTTGTTCATCCAGGGAAACAAACAAACAAAAAAGTTGCTAGGGGCAAGATCGAGTGAATAGGGATGATGGGGTACAGGGGTCATGTTTTTGGTCAAAAACTGCTGAACACTCAGCGCTGTGTGGGCAGGTGCATTTGTAAATCATCCATCATGAAATGGGCAAGTGCGTTGAAAGAATCATCAAAAGAAATTCACTAAAGCCAACCACAGCCTCTCATAATAACACTAACTACTACACTGATGCCAATGGGTTCTAGAGCACTTAGTGGAAGAAGCCTATACTACAAAGGGCCCACCCTCCAAAAACTAATTCCATTTTTTCGTGGGTTCCCCTCATATATCGACACAATGAAATATTATTCACTAATTTTAAAAAAAGCGATCAAGCCAGGAAAAGACATAAACAACTTTAAATGCAAGTCACTAAGTGAAAGAAGTCACCTACTATCTGATTCAAGCTAAATGACATTCTGAAAAAGGCAAAACTGCAGAGAAAGTAAACTTTAGATTACAATGATGTATCAGTATTGGTTCATAATTTGCATTAAAAAAAAGTATTACCAAAATAAAAAGACACACAAAAAAAGCCTCCATGGGACAAATTCAAATGCTTTAACAATTCAAACAGAATCCTAGAGAAGAGAAAGTGCAGTGAAAAAGTATTTTTAAGGATATAATTGATTCAAATCTCAAATACTGTGATATAAAATTACATATTCATAAAGATCAATAAACCCAAAGCAAGATAAACTCAAGGAAATCCATGGCCAGACAAAATAATCAAGTCACTGAAAAGTAATGATAGAGAAAAATTCTGAAAAAGTAGCCATAGAGAAATCACACGTTAACTATAGAGAAGTAATGATTCAAATGACATGATTTCATAAGAAATCATAAAGACTGGAAAAAACTGACAAAACTTTTTTTTAGTAAAAGAACTGTGAATCAGCAAAAAATATGTTTCAGGAATGAATGTGAAATAAACACATTCTTGAATGAAGGAAAAGTAAGTGAACTTTAAAAACATGACTAATGAGAGCAATGTAATAGAAATGAAAAATATCTACACAAATGAAATATTCTCCACATGTGCTTTAAAATATTTGTTATGACTGGAAGCAAAAATTATAACATTGCCTGGTGTGACTTTTCATGTACAGAGGTGTAATAAGAATGACAACATAAATACGGTGGAGTCGGGAGTAAGGAACTAGAGAGTGGTGAGAAAATGTTGATTCTAAGTGGATAAAAGTCATGTGTCCTGTAACCCCTAGAACAATCACTAAAAAACTTATATAAAGGGATATACTAAAGAAGAAAATAAACTAAAATAATATTTAAAAGTATTAAAATAATTGAAAAAACAGGAAAGGGGAAAGAAAAGAATGAAGGAGAGGGAACATGCAGAAAAAAATAATAAACCTAACTTCAAACATATATAAATATTTGAAATATCAATGGTCTAAGGTACCAATTAAAAGATTTTAATAGCAAAAACTATAAGCTGTCCATTAAAAAACCCACTTCATATACAATGATTTAGTTAAGCAAAAAGTAAAAGAAAAAAATACATGCCTCATAAATGATAATCAAGGGAAAACTGGAGTGGTTATACTAATAGCTAGCAAAGTAAGTTTCAGAGCAAGGAAAATTACCAGGGATAAAGAATGACATGACATTATGATTATGATTATGATTATGACAAAAGGGTCAACCCATCAAAAAGCCACAACTATCCCAAATGTGTTTGTACCTAACAACAGAACTTCAAAATACATGCAGGAAAAAGAGAAAGAATTGAAAGAAGAAAGACAGATCCCCATGTCAGAGACACACCTCCCTCTCAGCAGAAAATGAACAGAAAGAAAACCAACAAGGACACAAAGAACTGAACACTATAATCAATGGACCTAACTGACATTATAGAACGCTGCACCCCAAAACAGCAGAATAGACATTCTTTCTTAAGTACACATAAAACATTCATCAAAATTAGGAGTCAGCAAACTTTTTTCTATAAAAGGCCAGATAGCAAATATCTTCTGCTTTGTGGACCAATTCCGTTGCAACAAATCAATTCTACTATTGTCATGCAAACGCAGTCCAAAACAAGTGGGTGTGGCTGAGTTCTAAAAACCTCCATTTATAAAAACACATGGTAGGTCAAATTTGGAAAGGCTGTGGCTACTTTCCTCTTCTATCCAGACCACTAAAACTTTCTCCTTATCAGCAATAAGTATGTTTGCTTTTCTATCATTTGTGTGTTCACTGAAGAAACACTTGTAAGGTCATTTGAGAACTTTTCTTTTGCATTCACAACTTGGCTAACCGCTCTGTACAAAGACGTAACTAAACTTTCCCCCCCCCATCTTGGCCTTTACCATGCCTTCCTCACTGAGCTTAGTCGTTTCTAGCTTTTTTTTTTTTTTTTTGAGTCGGAGTCTCACTCTGTCGCCCAGACTGGAGGGCGGCGGCCGCTCCCGGCCCCCGCAGCCTCGACCTGCCGGGCTCTGGCTGGGCTCCAGGGATCCTTCGGCCTCAAGATCGCCTCAGCCCTCCGAGTAGCCGGAATTACAGGCGCGCGCCACCACGCCCGGCTGATTTTTTGATTTACTGTAGAGATGAGGTCTCGCGGCCCAGGCGGGTCTCGAAGCCGCGGACTCCGGCCATCCGCTCACCTCAGCCTCCCAAAGGCGCGGGATGACAGGCGGAGCCACCGAGCCCGGCTCGTTTCTAGCTTTTAATTTAAAGTGAGAGACATTAGACTCTTCCTTTCACTTTTGTAAGATCATCAAACTGGCCTAATTTCAGTGTTGTTTTGTCTCAAGGAATAGAGGCCAGAGGAGAGGGAGAGAGATGGGGAAAGTCCGATTAGTGGAGCAGTCAGAACACACAAAACTTTTATCAGTTTAGTTTTCTATATAGACACGTTTCATGGTACAGCCAAACACCAGTAGTAATATCACAGATCACTCACCACAGATCGCCCTAGCGTCAAATGAAAAAGTGTGAATTATTTTGAGAATTACCAAAATGTAACACAGACTTGAACTGAGTGCACGCTATTGGAAAAAGTTGTCTACAGATTTGTTTAACACATGGTGATCCCAAACCTTAAATTTGCAAAAAAATTAAGACCTATGAAGTACAATTAAACAAAGTATGCCTATATACCCGAAGAACAACTGTACTCCTAAGTATACACTGAATGGAATAAATACATTTCACACCCAAAGACACATTTATAACACCTTTTTCATAATAGCTCAAACTGGAAAGTCAAATGTTCAACAATAAAACAGATTAGTGAGAAATAGTAAAGAAGAAAATTAAACTATAGCTATACTCAACAACACAGATAAAACTCAAAAATGCCAATGTTAATAATGTCAAATGAAATAATTTATATGGTTTGAACCCATTATAACAATTCAAAAGGTAGGCAAAATTAAATTATTGTGATTGAAGAGGACACATTGGAAAATACATGATTAGCATAAATTAACATAACAGTTAATTTGAACTAGGGTGGGAGGGTTAATTGAGAAATGCCTTCTGAGAGACTGGCAATATTCTATTTCTCAACCTAGGTGGTGGTTACATAGGTATACACTTTGTGAAAAATCATTAGATTCTACATTTTTGTTTTGTGCAATTTCCTATGTGTAATATTTTATATCTTAAAAAGATTCAAGAGACAATTTATTAAGCTAGAACTCCTCATTTACCAATAATGGTAGCCAGACACAAAAATTTTCAAATTTATAAAACAGACAAATTTAGACGGTGACGCTTCCATGGCATTAACAAACAGTAAATTTAGCACATCTCTCTAATGTTACTAAAATATAATTTAATATCAAAAACTAACTTATAGAGATGTTAAGAATATATTATGCAAAGTAGATACATTTTTTTCTAAAAAGAAAAATTACATAGGCATTCTATAGACTAATATATCCATTAAAAGTCAATTAAGCCGGGTTCGGTGGCTCAGCCTGTAATCCCGCGCCTTTGGGAGGCTGAGGTGAGTAGTTACCTGAGCCCGCGGGTTCGAGACCCGCCTGGGCAGCGAGACCTCATCTCTACAATAAATCAAAAAATCAGCCGGGCGTGGTAGCGCATGCCTATAATTCCGGCTACTTGGAAGGCTGAGGCGGAAGGATCGCCGGAGCCCAGCAGGTCGAGGCTGCGGTGGCCGAGAGCGGCCACTGCACTCCAGTCTGGGCGACAGAGTGAGACTCCAACTCAAAAAAAAAAAAAAAAAGCCAATTAAGTAAATTAGAGAGAAAAATGTGTACATTTATCCCAAAAGAGAAGTTTTCAGGACTCATAGTAAAGATAAAAAAGAGAACCTGGTTGGTTAAATAGATATACAAAGCAGAATGGTTCCATATGCCAACATGTCCCATGGAGTAGAAGATTGTAAGCCTCTAATATTAAACAAAGAAGATAGCAAGGAGTACAGAATTAGAATGTTTGCTTCAGCCAGGCTCAGTGGCTCAGCCTGTAATCCCGCGCCTTGGGAGGTTGGGATGAGTGGATTGCCTGAGCCCGCGGGTTCGAGACCCGCCTGGGCAACTTGGCAAGACCTCATCTGTACAAAAAATTAGCCGGGCGTGGTAGCGTGCATGTGTAGTTCCAGCTACTTGGAAGGCTGAGGCGGAAGGATCGCCGGAGCCCAGCAGATTGAGGTTGCAGTGGCCGGGAGCAGCCACTGCACTCCAGCCTGGGTGACAGAGTGAGACTCCAACTCAAAAAAAAAAAAAAAGAATGTTTGCTTCATCAGAGAAAGCACAATTCAATTATGTTCAGTCTGATGCTGAACAAACCTAAGAGTTTTTCAGGTAGGAAATATTCATCAAATTAAGGAGTAAAGAATTCTAAAACAAATCACTGAAAATTTCTTTAGAACTTGACTGTTTCCTTAAAAAAAAGTCATTAAAATTTTTTAAATTTAAAATTATTCCCAGATACTATACCTGAATAACTGATGCTGCTTTATGTTGAACTGTTTCCAGTTTCTCTTTTTTTAACTTCAATAATTTTCTCTGTGCTAAGACTCTTCGCCAACATTTCTGAATGACAAGTGCTCCATTAACTTCTTTTTTCAATCGTTGTTTAGTTAGAAAACTGATTACAGCTGATTGAATAATTCTTGCAGCTTTATCTCTCTCCTAAAATAAAAAAAATCCGCAAATGTGAATTAAACAATCATTTAAGACCTTAAATTATCATTTGTAAGATAATATGTTAAACATTAATCAAGTTGATCCTGGAAATAAAACGGCCCAGGCTTCGTATGTTCAACTTTGGAATACTGATACTTCTAGGCAAGTCAAAAGGGCTGATAAGTGGGTTGGTAGATGTATTTTCATGATAAAACAAAGATTCCTAATCCACAGTCTAAGATAAAGATCACAGACATGTTTGATCTATCATGGATCCTCAATAATAAAACTAAAGGCAATTTAAAGTATAATGTGAAATGTTTCTCAGATTTGGGTGTAATAAATTCATGCTTGACTTTTAGGAACAAGGTAAATTTTATGGGGAAAAAATGCTTTACAGTACTGTAACAATTTGAACATAGCAATACACCAAAGGCGAGAAACAAAACACTTCTTCCTTCAGCACAGAATACCCTGTGGCCTAAAGCCATAGAGGTTCAATTTAAGAGAGTATAGTTTGGGTTCTGAGAAGTGATATCTGAGGTACCCAACACATCAGTGGCCAAAGAGGAGCCAGCTGCTTCCCTAGGAGCATTACAGGGCAAAACCCTCTGGTATTTCTATTTATTTCTGCTAATAAATTTCTATGAATAATAATATATCTATGTCCGGCATCATCCTGATGACTTCATGAATTATACATTTAAACCTCACAAAAAACACCATAAGAACAAATGAGCAGATACTACTCTTATGACAAGAAAGAAACTGAAGCTGAGAGGTCAAGTGGACTGTCAGTCTACTGGCAACATAGCCAGGATCTGGACCAGGCAGTCAGGCTTCAGAGTCATTTTGCTATACTGTCCATTAGATGTGCCACTTCACTTCGACTGAAGTACAAACTAGAATAAGAGTTATTTCCTTTGGTGGAAAGGAAGAACTTACAATATGTCTGACAACATTTTGTGTTGCTGTCTGGAATAGGCCACTATGTTAGAGCAGGATCTACACAGAGATTAGCTATTAATATAATTTCAATTATTAATTAGTAACAACCAGTGGATGACATCTGTGAATGGAGGTTTCACAATATGGGAACACAACTATGGAAGTGATCAGTATGTTATTCTTACACATAAAAAAGACTAAAAAGATTAATCAATAGACCAAAACAAATATTAAGGAATGGTAAGGGCTATATATTGGATCATTCCTTTGAGAAGAAAAACCAGACAATTCTAAAATTGGGCTAGGAGGATTATGTATAGTAACTTGGTTAAGTCATTTATTGTCAGTGTACCTGTAAAACCTATGCCTTTAAGGGCATAGAGATTAAAGTTAAAAGCACACTCTTATTGTTAAACTAAACTAGGGGTACCAAAAAAATAAGTACACACATTTTAAGAGATGTTAGGAGATGTTCACTGTAGTCAGAAATGTCTGGATGCTGATGGTAACCACTTTGAGTACCTCTTGTAATTGCAAAAGTCAAACGTGATTTGTATTCATCATACGGAGTATTACAATTTTAATATTTGTTTCATTCTTAAAATGTAATTTTTTGGCCAGATTCAGTGGCTCAGCCCGTAATCCCAGCACTTTGGGAGACCGAAGCGAGTGAATTGCCTGAGCCTGAGGGTTCGAGACCCGCCCGGGCAACTAGGTGAGACCTCATCTCTACAATAAATCAAAAATTAGCCAGGCGTGACAGCACGCGCCTGTAGTTCCAGCTACTTGGAAGGCTGAGGCGGAAGGACCTCCGGAGCCCAGTATGTTGAGGCTGCGGTGACTGGGAGCATGCCACTGCGCTCCAGTCTGGGCGACAGTAAGACTCCAACCAAAAAACAAAAAAAAGTTTTGTTTTTTTTTGGCATCCTCTCTACATAAATACATTTTAAAATTATGCAATTCAGAAGTATATTGCATTTGGGTCAAAAGTTCTAAGAGTCAAGGGCACTCATGGACAAAATAGGCAAAGGTGAATTGAAACTTCAGTTTTTAGATCATCTCTTTCATAAGCTAACTAAAATACAACAACTTATGTGACATTAGAAAAGTTAAAGATAGAGAGTAAATAAATTCAAGAAGTAAATAGAATACTAAAATTAGCAACTATGTGAAAACTTACATAAGCTGATGGTAAGTTTCCATGCCTGCAGACATTGACTTTTTAATCATACACTGTTGTTGAACCAGCCAGTTACCAGCTTATTTCGTCTCGTATATGGGCCAAAATCTAGGAGTTAACTTTGCTTTAGAGTTTATACTTATTTGTTGACAGGAAGAGCTGAGAAGTGGAATGTTTCAGGGACCCTTACACAATTCATCAGGTAATCTTTGCTACTTGCCAATGTCTCTTTGTTAATACAAAAGCTCAAGCCACTTGATTCTTAATGAATTTATATAAATTATAACAATGACATACAAGCAAAATATAAAACCTGAAAAACAGCCATCTCAAGATAATGTTTATATGCTTACTAGTTTGTAATATTTTACTAGGATATATAGGGAGCTGGCTGCTTGATGTTCCAGATAGACTATGGAGAGATATAACTGGATGTCAATGTAATTGTATTACAGGGAGAGTATGGTCACCAGGAGAAAGGAGAGCAGCAATCTGACTGAGTTCACGAAGTTTAACCATAGGTATAGAATTTCCTTAATTTAAACCTTCAAAAAATTTCTACTATTTGCACTCAACAGAGGGAAATCTCACTAACAAAAAGCTGAGAAAACTCTACAGTTAATATCCAACTAATATAAGGCCATGTTAAGCAGGAAATAAAGCAGAATACACATATTCTGATTGACACCTATTTCTTATCATTCTAAAACTCTGAATACCACATAAAAAGAATGAATAACAACTTGAAAACTGGCTAGAAAGTCTTCCTTGAAAACTATCCTTAAACAATTATCCTAGAAGCTTCCAAAGGTATAGTTATCCTCCAAGTGATATGTGGCCGAGGAGGCAGACCTGAGAAGTTGAGGGCCACTATAAGGCATGGAGCATACAAAGCAGCCGAGAAGACCATTTATAAGTGTATGAACTCATCTATTTCCCACAAGTTATTATGAAGGTTTTGAGTGGGGCAAGAGTGAATTATCTCAATTAGTCTTATTTCTAAGTCTGATATGGTATGAAAAAACAGGTTATGTTTCAGAGTTGCCAAAATTTAGCTGTTCTAGACCAAGAACTTTATCATAGATATATTATAATTCAAAATTGAGAAGCAATATCTAGTAGAACCTACTTCTAAAATATTTATGATAAATTTTATTAGGCATGGCTGCTTGGTTTTATTTTTCCAAGTAAGTAAATATAATGTTAATTATTAAGAGGACAAGAAAATAAGAGAAATAAAATAGTTTGTTCAACTTAATCAAGGAGACCATTTCTCAGATTATTAAAAATGACAAGTTTCTCAGAACTTAAGAAAAAAATGTACATTAATGCAAATTTTTATACGGTTGGGGTCACAAAAGGAAACAATAAGTAGCATCTCTAGCCCCATACCCAGATCCTAAGCATTTTGAAAAATATAACAAAGGAAACCAAAATACTGCTTCTCAAAGTAATAAAGGACAAACCGGAAGACAGCTTCATGGAAAACAAGATGAGCTTATTAATTGAATTGCAAAACCAGACACTTGTTGTCCAAGATCAGACAGCACTAGTTGAGGTCAAGCTTATCCCAACTTCATACATCAGTAAAATGTAGAAATAATTATCAAAAATTAATCTACTGGTATTTCATAAAGTACAGTTTATACTATAGTGTTTTTACTTTCTAGGAATACCTGATGGCGTTTGAGATCTGCTTTCGACTTATATTTTCTCCATGTTGTCTGTATAAGTCGAGCAGCTCTTATTTCTTTACGAAGATCCAAAAGCCTTGCACAAAGAAATGACAAATAAGTAATCACCACCTAAAAAACACACAAAAGATGAAAACAAAATCAACAAAGAATATAAAACTTACTATCATCTTCTGAGACTATTATTCAGTTATTACTTAAGAAACTCTTCTTTTACTTACCTTTTCATCCGGAATTGTATTTGACATATCCGAATGGTTAATCATAGCAGGTATTCCACCAAGGTCTCTAACTGCAGACCTAACCAAATGAAAGTTTTTCTTTTCATTTTCTAGCAGCTCTTTGTATAGTTCTGAAGTATTTTCTATTATGCAAGTGAAAAAGAGAAATTAGACTGCTATAGCCAAAAATCACACATGGCAAAGAACTGGAAAATTTAATTAACAAAAAGGGACTAACCATGATCAGATGCTTTAAGAGACATATCTAGAGAACTATTATCAGATTCAGATGATGAATTTAATACCACTGAACCAGTCTGTGTGCATTCCACAGTTTGAGTAGTTCGCTGATATATCTTATTAAAAGGCACATAGCAAGGATGATAATGGTGGATCAGGTAACATAATACACGGCCATCAGAGAAAGACACTGTAAAATTCTCCACCTGATTAGAAATACCAGAAAAACAATTTACTATATTTAGACAATAATATAGATATAGTGGTTTTTTAGTTCATTCTTTTCTTTTAATAGTTAGGAATTTCTCTGCTAACAGTACATAGTATAATGACATATTCATAGGCAAATTCTCAATTATAAAATACTACCCATTCCAATAGTAGGATATGATTATATTATCATTCTGGGTTAAACCGTGTCCCTCAAAACTTCATGTCCTTCCCAGAACCTCCCAAACCTTATTTGAAAATACTATCATAGCCGGGCTCAATGGCTCAGCCTGTAATCTCGTGTTTTGGTGAGTGGATTGCCTGAGCTCGCAGGTTCAAGACCCGCCTGGGCCACTTGGCGAGACCTCATCTCTACAATAAATCAAAAAATTAGCTGGGCGTGGTAGCGCGTGCCTGTAGTTCCAGCTACTTGGAAGGCTGAGGCGGAAGGATCGCCGGAGCCCAGCAGGTGGAGGCTGCGGTGGCTGGGAGCATGCCACTGCAATCCAGTGTGGGTGAGAGTGAGATTCTAACTCAAAAAGAAAAGAAAAGAAAATACTATCATTACAGATTAATTAATTAAGGTGAAGTCACACTGGAATAGAATGGGTTCTTAACTCAATACAAATGTTGTCTTTATGAGAGAGACACAGAATAAGACATACAAGTAGAACACCACGTGCTGACAGAGGCAGAGAATGAAGTGATGCAACTACAAGGCCAGAAATGTCGTTACCTGACAACCACCAGAACTTAAGGGAAAAGAATGGAACAGGGTCTCCACTAGAACCTTAAGTGAGAGCACAGCCCAGCCAGCACCTTGATTTCAGACATCTAGCCTCTGGAACAGTGATAGAATAAATGACTATTTTAAGTCATCTAGTTTGTAGTTATTTGCTATGAAGTCTTAGGAAATTACAATTATAGTGGATTCTCGTTTTTTGTAATCACATGTCAATGAAGGATCACAAAACAGTAGAAATAAATTTTGGCCAGTATGCAAATTCTAAATATGAAGTTTATAAATAATGATGATCAATCTCAATTAAAACATAGAAGATTATGCATATATTTAACAATTTTCCTACACTTTTACAGCTTCTTCAAGGTATAATCATATATCCAGGTTTACCATATTTAGTTACAAGTACTCTGCATTATTGTTCCTGTTTTATATTTGTTACCAGATAGTTTACCAACAGTTTTTAGGGCAAATTTTTGTCAGATATTTACACATAGAAGTACACCTAATACAGAAATATAGTATCAACCTAACAAATGATTATAAAAAGACTCAACTTAAATTTTGTTTTTCTCTCTCTTTCTACCCAGTGGTAAGTTCTCTGCTATCCCTTTCTGCATGTTGAGGTTATTTGCATTGACCTTTATAATAGTGGTATGATACTTTCATGTACCATAAGATCCCCATTTAGGACATTTTGTCTTTCTCAGTGATAAATAAAATGATCACACATTATACAATAGGTGAAAGATTGGATAAAATATTTGACAGTAAGTTCACTGGTTTGAGGAAAAACTGGCTTACACAATATAAATTAGATTTACTTAAGAAATCCAAGAAAACATTTTATGCATTAAGTTTAATTGACTTTCATCAAAAGTTATTCAAAGATATTGTGTTAAAACAAAAAGAAAAATGTTTACCTTTTTATTATAGAAGGCACAAACAGCGTTTACCCAATCCATCAATAACTTTATATTTTCACCATAATGTTTAAATGAACTACTAATCCTTTTGTCTTTTTTATTAATAAGAACATCAGAACAGCATGATAATGTAGACATTGCTTTTTTTATACTCTGTGTGTGTTTTAGAAAGGCAATTTCTTCCTTTAATTGATCTAAATTGAGGGAAATATCCACCTGAAACACACAACACAAAGGTAAATACCTTTATACTTTTCATATCTTATTTAACACTCAGAAATTAAAGTACCTGTGCTCTGTTTAGAGAAATGGTAAAGGATTTTAAAATAACCTAATCAGAAAGTTTAAAAATCTAAGAGACTAGAGTGCCCAAATTGGACACGTTAGCACAAAAAACTCACTTTTTTTTTAAGACAAACACAATCTACATAGAAATGATATCATGTTTAGTGGTTAAGAACACGAGATTTGGGGTCACACAAGCCTTGATTTTAATCTTAGTTCTGCTTCTTATTAATGATGCAAACGTCAGTTTCAATCTCTTTATGTATGAGGTACACAACACCTACTTTGTAGGTGTGTGATGAAGATTAAATTGGAATATATAGGTAAGACAATTATCACATTTGTGGGGCAGAACAAGCCCAGTAAATAATAGTTATTATTGTTAGTCTTTATTTGATTCAAATTGCTTTTATAAATCAGTATTCAAAACTGATAAAAAGTACAAAGGTACTGACTGTATAATACCTGAAAAGCAAATGCTATTTTCCAAAGCAACCCGAGAGTTTTTTCTCTGTGCCTATCCACAATATCTTTAGATAGAATCGCATTTCCTACAAAAGAAAAGGCAGTCTGTTAGAATAATATATACACATATCAATACTCTGTGAGATGAGTAAGTTTTATCTCTACTCAGATTTTACCAAGCTCATCACTTAATTGAATTCCTCGTGATTTAAGAACTTGAAGAACAATGTCAACATTGTGCATTTTTTGAAGACGACTTATTGCCGGGATCCTGAGTTTCTTTGAGAGATTCCAGTTCTGTGTGAGGAGTTCCATGGTTCGCCTAGCAGTGAAGAAATATTCAGATGAAATTGCTATATACAAACATGTACAAGAAAATAAACTTCATTGAAATATAGTTGCTTCCCACACAAATTCCAAGAGATTAAGGGCTTTAACTCAGAAAGACTCCAAAAACTATCATTTTTCTCTCTTGCTCCACAGTTAGAGAGTAGAGTTCTCATTTTAAATCTGGGGGTCTATTAACACAGATGTTAAGAAATAAAACATATGAAATAACACAAATGCACAAAATAATAGGATTCTACAGAGGAAAAAAGAAGACAAGAAAGGAGAGAAAGGGGAGGGGAGGAGAGCAGAGAAGAGGAATATTTATTAAGATGCACTACATTCTCATGCCAAGCGAGAGCTTTCTTTTCCTATCTTAGTCATCACAGTAAATCCCACAATCAGGTATTGTTAGTTCATTTTTGGCAGATGAAGAAACCAAGGCTCAGAGAAATTAAGTCAACAGCCTATGGTCATATTGCTGGTAATAACAGAACTAAAACAAGAATTAAAATACAGTTTTACCAGTTTCCACAATAATTCACATACATACATATATATGTGTGTGTGTGTGTATAAAATATCATATGTAATGTAATTACATCAACTATATATCTCTGCATATATGTGTGTGTGTGTATATATATCTCAGATTACTATAAAAATATTTGGGAACCTACCTAATAAACATGTATATCAGAGTTTGAATTCAAACCCCTAATATCATTTGGTCACTAGTTTTATCCACTAGACAGTAGTTGATATGTCTCCAGAAAAATCAAGCCTCAACTGATTTTTGTATGTAACAAAAAGCTAACAGAATTACTTATAGAATCATAGTTCCTAAAGGTTAGGAAGAGACTTTAGTAGAGAAACCATTCTCAAGTATTCTCAAAGATCAATAAAAGTTATTTTGCTGACACTTAAAAAAGCAGAAATTTGGTTATGCAAGATCAATCTCTTCACTACTAAGAGTTTCTAACTAACTAAATAACATCAACATCCAACAGTGCTAAATCCTCAGTAGCTTCTGTAAAAGCATGAAAAAAGACTGAGGAAAAATAGTACTGAACATTAAACCAACACCTGCTCCTCCTGGAAACTGTAAAGTCTAAAAACATAAATTCCCATTGGTCACAAAATAGATGTGGTGACTTAAATTTGTGGAATGAACAAATTAACAAAATATAAAAATAATATGTGAAATATTTTCAGCAAATGATCTTAGCTTATATGGAAACTGCTCAAGTAAGAGAAAGCTGCAGTAATGTTCAAAAGACTAGTAACTTGTAAGAATACTGATGAGGAAAGAAAATGTCCATAGAAAATTTAACTTTGAAGAAAACAAAGGACATGTATATTTTTCTGAAAAACGAGAGATTCATAAAAATCTAGGGATGTCTTCCTCATAAATGTCAATAAATTCCTCCATTCTGTTCAAGTGGTCCTTTGACCCCTGCTTGAACCTTCCAACATGGTGAACTGGATTTCTTTATAAAGACATGCCTGAATATTGGCAAGTTTTTAAACCAAAGCAACACTCATCTCGCTCATCTTTCTAAAACTTTCATTGTTCATACATAGTTATTTTGTTTGTTAATAAACAATGTGATCACCTTATATTATGAGATAGCCCTTCAAACATCTGAAAACTTTTATGTTCCAGAGTTTGCTATTTCTCTAAATATTCATAGTTCCTTCAACTGATCTCCCTTAGTTTATAGTTTTTAGTTTATACCCTAAAGATATCTTTGGTTAAACAAAGAATTTAATAAGTATATCCAAATAGCTCCTTTCCTGTTAAGTTTTTAGCCAATTTGAATTTTAGCATGAAAACTGCCTGCAATATTCTGGCTATAACATAAGCAATTCAAAATCTAAGAATGTACTAGGGTAAGGTAAAGAATTCAGTAGCTTTACTACAGCAAAGATATTTTATAAAGGGCTGTGCTTCCTATATTTAAAAGTTTATTTTTTATTATTTTTATTTTTTTATTTTTTTTTTGAGTTGGAGTCTCACTCTGTCGCCCAGACTGGAGTGCAGTGGCCGCTCCCGGCCACTGCAGCCTCGACCTGCTGGGCTCCACCGACCCTTCCGCCTCAGCTTTCCAAGTAGCCGGAATTACAGGCATGCACTACCACGCCCGGCTGACTTTTTAATTTATTGTAGAGATGAGGTCTCGCTGCCCAGGCGGGTCTCGAACCCGCGGGCTCAGGCAATCCACTCACCTCAGCCTCCCAATAATTTATTGTAGAGATGAGGTCTCGCTGCCCAGGCGGGTCTCGAACCCGCGGGCTCAGGCAATCCACTCACCTCAGCCTCCCAAAGGCGCGGGATTACAGGCTGAGCCACAGAGCCCGGCTATTTAAAGGTTTAACTGGCTGTGTTCAACCTTAACAACTTCTTAAAATCACAGAGAACAACCCTATCATTGCTTAAAGAAGTTTCTTTCCTTGACCCCAAAAGCTCTTCCTTGATAAAAATGTAATATTTTGAAGAGTTCCCTAGAAAAAAAATGAGTATCTCCAATCCAAATATCCTAAAGGCCATTCCATCCAAAGCAGAAATTGGCAACCCATTACTCATACCAAAGGCAATTATTAGCATTCCATTTTGTTATTGAGGAAGTACTGTAGAATTTGAAGTCAGACTTCATGAATTTATGTCTCAATACCACTGTATAAAACTTGGGCAATGCATTCTATCACTTCATACTATTTTTGTCATATATTTTTATATATGAGATTAATACTACTAAAAGTTGTCTCAAATAATATAAGACTCATGAAATCATTGTCAACATAAAGTGTTATTTCAATGTTTGATAAATTAGTTTCTTGTTCTTCCCAACTCCTATTGTGAGATATCAATAATTTCTTATGCATAGACCCTAGTCACATGCTATAAGGAAAAAAGTGTGGATAGGAGGCAGTTTCTGGGCATAAAAGTAACATACTATTTTTCTGAAAATCTCAACTTTTTTTTTACCCTAAATGTATTCTATTAAGAAAGAGCAAGAAAGATTATATAGAAAAAAGCAGGGGGGGGGGTCGATAAAATATTAGTCTATTCCATTAAGCAAAATAATTCTATCTCTTATACTTACACAAGACGCACTCCACACTGCAAGTCTACAGCAAGATTTGTAACAGCAAAATCAAATTCATCAAACGGTGTCTGAACGTGGTAAACAGGTAATCCCAATAAGCTAAGGTGACGAGAAAGGTCACCTTCACCACTTAGGAAATCTCGTGAAAATGCCAAAAGAATTTCTTTACTAGCCTATAGAGAAATGAGTTACAGGTATTAAATTTCATTATTATAATTATGTTTATAATAAAAACAAACCCTGCAAGTCATTCTGAACATATAGAAATAAAATAAATAGTAGTATAAAAAGATTGTCAGTTTCATATTAAATAGTAATAATGCAAATTTCCAATCTAAGATCATTGTAAAAATTGCTCATAATATACTACAAAAACTAGCATTAATTTGAAAATATGCCACATCAAAATTAGAAATTTCCCCCAGAATTAGTTCCTCAGAAGCATAGTTTAGTTTATTTCCAAGTCAAAATTAAGAGGAAAAATGATGAGCTGGCAAAAGGTAAACCAACAAAAACTAGGCATGGTTAGAATTACTGACGAGACTCACTAGACATGCATTCCTATTCTATTGGGTATGGTTTTTTCAAAAGAACAATGTTTTAAAGAAAAAAGTATACCATAAAAGCAAACTTTTAAATAGAAAATATAAAGCATAAAATGAAAACTATACCTTGAATTTGGCATTTTTACAGAAGAGACAAGGATCATGATCAATAAGTCTGGAAATTTTAGCATAATCAAGAAAACAGACCAACAACAATAACTTTTTCAATGTAAACTTGGACAAAGCTTCTTCATGACCTTAGAAAAGAATAACAACAACAAAAAAAAACATAGGCAGGTTTCACCTTAAAGTATAATAATAATGTCTAGTTAAAAAAAAAAGTAGTAGGAAGCACAAATAAAGCACTATTTATTTGACTTTCTTAGTGTTTTACATACATGAATCCACTTAATCCTTACAATGACTCTATGGGACGGGTACCATTTGATATTTCCAATTCATAGATGAGAAAACAGTCACATAGGCATCAATTCATAGATGAGAAGACAGTCACAGAGGCATCAAGAGAATTAGTTGGTCTAACTCCACGAATAGTTAATGAACAACTAATGCATATGCAGACACTGTACTAGGTGCTAGAAATACAGTAGCAAGCTGCAACAAACATGATATCCATAGGACTTATAGTCTACTGCAGGGAGAGGATGGGTAGAGAGAACCAACAGGAAAGAATAATTAGAAATAGTTAACGGAGGAAACAATGGGAAATAATGGGGTTGGAGGAAGGTAAAGTAGTGGAAACAGAGATCTACTTAGATTTTTTTTCTTTGAGAATGTAAAATGCAAATAGAAAAAGGAATAATGACAAGAAGTAATTTATACATAGTGTGGAGAGAACGCAGGGGAGGCAGAAATATTTACCATCTCTGTACAGATGAGGAACAGTGGGGTGTCTATACTCAGCTGCTATATCAGGATTCCAAAGTAAGCGATTCAGAATAAACAGAGCCAATCCTGTGACATCACTGTTATCTTCCAAAGATATGAGTTCTCCATAAACTGTCTGAAAAGAAGAAATTAAAGCCAAAGTTACCGTTATTCTATCACTAAGAAGCAAAGGGATATGACTGAAGAAGGGTAGATGATAATCTTCTAGGAACTAGCAATGTTCTATTTCCTAAATAGTGTGCAAGTGACATGGTTATTTGCGAAATAACCTCTTTAAACTGCATATATATGCCTTATACATTTTTTAGTATATGTGGTATACTTCTCAATAAAAAAGACAAAGTTCAGGAATAAGATAAAGTCTTAGTCATCTGACAAGCAATACATACTTTTTTTTCCATTTAAGTTACAAAACTATAAAATGCGGGCATGCTGTTCAAATTTCATTATCACTTTCCCATTAAGTACATCATGCAGACACAACAGAAACCTAAATATTCAAAATTTTCTAATAGTTAACAAGTAGAAAACTATCTGTAAATCATTTAAGATAATAATTTGGGAAGTTAAGATCTGTTTATAATGAATGACTTACAAATGAAATTAGCTTAACAGCAACATGATTATTAATTTTTAAAACAATCAGAAATAAGAAAAAGCATATCAAATTATATTGTGCAACCCTACATTAACAAAATATAAAGAGAAAAGCACTTTTAATGCCTGCCAAAATAGAGAAATTTATCTTTGTTTACTTTTTTTTCCTTTGAAGCTTTCTTGAAATCCTCAAAGGTTATATCCATTTATTTACAGAATCCTAAGGTATAGTGGCAAGGTGAAATGTTTACTGTTCACAATTATTCACCCTTCTCCATATAGATTAGGTGAATACCTCCCTGTAAAAAAAATTCTTATAAAAATATTATACATGCCCACTATGACTCTTGTGGAAGGTTAGTACATGCCTACCTAGTTTGTGTTTGGCCAGGTAATGTGCCTTGGTCAATGAAATATGTGTAGAGGCAATAATGCACATTATATCTAATAACAGATTTTAAAAGGTCTTGCAAGTTTTCACCTTATGCTCTTGCTTTTTACTTTTGCCAAAGTTATACCCCAAATATGGTGGCTCTACTTCAACTGAGGTTCCAAAATTACTTCATATTTGAAGTAGAACCAATTGATATGAAATTCGCTGACTATTGAAAAGGATGCCAGAATTGAAATAAGAGATCTTAGCAATGATGCTATCAAGTTTTGTGACCATAGTAAGCTTATTATTTATTTATTTTCTCTGAGCTTCAATTTATTTGTACAAAAAAATCATATTATTGCAAAGATCCCTTTCAGCCCCAAAGACACTTCTATTACAAAACCTGGAAAAAACTGAAATAGTAATAGGAGATCCCATATTAGAAAGGTAAGAAAACTAGAAAAAAATGTAAAAGCATACTAGCAAAAGACTAAAGGCAAGGGAAGCACAGATGGCATTTTTGTTTTTATAAAAGCATATTTTTAAGTCAACTATTAATATTAACCTTCTAATTCAGATAGTTTTAACATCATAAATATTATTGAGCCAAGTACTATATAAATAACTCAAATCCTGATGACATTTTTATGAGTAGTACTGGTGTAGGTTCAAATCCTGACCAATTATTGGCATATGGCAAGTCGTTTAACATCTAAGTTTCTGTTTTGCTAGTGCAATTGATAGTACATGCCTCACTGGGTAGTAAAGAGATTTAAATTAGAAATGCATTTAAAACAACCTTATCTTTTGATTTGTAAATGTTCAAAAACGAGCTTACTATAATTGTCATTACATCCAGCACCACATTATATACATTTAAGAGACTATATAGTAAATTGCGATGTAAAAATATGGCAATAATATATAATGGCATGGTATATTTACCTAATGAGCATTTATTAAGGGACTTTACATTTTATACTGAAAGATGAATCAAGCTAAACTAATGACTTTTTTAAAAGTAAAACATTTTATTAAAGAGGCTATTCTACTAAAAGTATATAATAAAAGAAAATGTTTTCAAAATCTGAAATGTATGCTTACCTCTAGCCCAATTCGAAGCCACAGAGGATTGTAAGACAACAACCAGTTCAAGACTTTCTGACGTTCTCCTGAAATGTATGTCAAAAGCAAGTAAGCTCAAACTTATAATCAAATAGTGCACTGCATACCTGAAATTTGCTGAGTACTTCTTAAATGTTCTCACCACACACACACACACACACACACACACACACTCACACTCTCTCTCTCTCTTAAGTATGTGAGGAGATAGATGTGTTAGCTTGATTGTAATTATGTTTCACAATGTACACATATATCATGTTGTATACCTTAACTGTATATAATTTTTATTTGTCATTTATACCTCAATAAAACTGGGGGGGGAAGAAATATAAAATCTCTAGAATGTTTTTAAAGAACGAATCTCAAGATTTCTGCAGTGTTCTTACCCACATCTTTCCAAAGGTGTCTATCTCTTCGAACAATCAACCGCCTAGCTTCAATTTCAGTTTCAAGTTTTTTAATAGCCTTAACCATTTTCTCAGAAGTGAACAAACGACATGCTGCACGACGTAATTTATTCAGCCTGCACCGAGCAGTGTAAGCTCTAAGAGACATTTCATCTTTTGTAGGTGCTCTAGGAACACTTATTTTATGTTGATTCTCCACTCCCAAAAGAAGAGTAGCAGCACTGACTGGATATAAACAAAAAGAAGAATATTTCTGGTTAGTTAGGCAATATGTCTATATGTTCTTGAATCCAGCAATAAAATGCATGTATTGCATTTTGAGATGGTAGAAACAGAATCTATTCTTCATCCCCACCAAGCTTACTCCTCTTTGTTTTTCTTATCTCAAAATAAAAGTCTACTTGCAAAACGTATTCCTAGTCTAATTGCTTCTCACTACCTCTACCATCACAAAAGTTCAGACACTAACTCACACTAATGAAAAGACCTCCTGATTGGCTTCTCTGTTTCTATCCTCTTTATAAATTACTAAACAGTCATGCTCCTAAGAAATGTGGTATTTTAAAACCAATTAAATTTTGAAATGTTATTTGAACTGTTATAAAATACATTGTCTCCTAAGAAAAGAACTAAAAATTGGGCTTTGCTTCCTCTTGGAAAAAAATGAAAAGTGATCTTAGAGATCATCTAATCCAAAAACGCTTTTAATAAAAAATCCTACATATGCCTCTCTAACAAATACAAAACAGTAACTGAACATGAGAGCAATGGGGAAATTGCCACCTCAAAAGATAGCCTATATGATGTTTTGACAATTTAAATGTTTTTAAGAATTTTTCCTTATCTTGAGCTGAAATTAATCTTGACAACTTCTATGTGAGAGCTGCACAAAAGTTAAGTTTCCTTCTCTTTCACAAGAAAACCCTTCAGCTATATGAAGGGCACTGTATCGCTTCCTTGTCCTTTACCTGATTTTTCTCTTTTCCAGAATAAACACTGAAAAGTTTTTTAAATTCTTCATATAAAATGGTTTTCAGATTCCTTGCAATACTATAGCCTTCCTATAGGCTTCTTAAACTGAGGTACTTAATAGTGGGGACAACATGCTCAAAGTGGACAGGACACACAAGATTGATTGCATTGACTGATGAGAGAGAATAGAGAGCAAAAAGAAAAAGAACATTTCAGTACCTTTGGTACAGAAAATCTATGAATATAAATCTATGTAGATAAAAATTCCTACCTACATAAATTTAGCATTTAGGCTAATGAACAGTGAACTATATATTAACTTTAATATGATAAAGTTATATATAATTGAAAAAGACAAGCTGTGTTAAAAATATAATCTGTTAAAATAAGAATATTATTAAATTTAAACATTCATTTAATGTTTACCTTCGGAAATACTTGTTTTTACAGTGAAGTCATCAGGAGTTAATATAAAATTTAACCACCAAGTGAAGCCCTGTTCCTGCTTTTCCTTCCAGCGTTCATCATAAAACATGTTTTTTGCAGCAAATGGCATTGGGTGTCTAGGAATATCTAAGAATGCAATTAAGTTATTACTTAAGAAAACTTCTTTTAAATTATTATACAACATACAACAAAAGGTCATTTTTACTAGCAAAACTATCTTTAAAAAAATGAATAATATTTGCTTTTCCACTATTTTCTGGAAAAAGTTGGAAGCATTTGGAATATGAAATATAATCAAAGTAAAAGGGGGAAAAGAAAAGCAACACTTCCTCGTTATTTAAAAATCCTAAACCACCATAAATCAATTTCATATAAAGTGTTATAGAACATATTTTTTTAATTGACGCATAGTAGAGATACATATGTTCAAGGTACATGTGATAATTTAATACATTCAAATAATTTTTACATGTCAGATAAGTATACTTGGGATATCCATCACCTTAAAAATCTCTTTTCTTTATGCCAGAAACATTTGACTTATTCTCTTTTAGCTATTTTTAAATGTACAAGAGATTAATACAGTTAATTAATTAATGATGATTTATTGGACACTTGGTCTATTTCTTCTATTAAATAGAAGTTGATAAAATACCTTAATTGTAGTTTGAATGCACACTTTAACAATTCTTTGAGGATTTTACTCAACAACAAAAAATCATTTCCATCTGAAATGTAATTAATGCTTCATTCCATGTGACATTTGCAGAGAATTTAAATGTATTAAAAACTTGCCTGTTTTTAATGGTTTTATAAAGGTCAAACTGGACTGTGCCACAGCAACAATTGGTTTTGTCCTTTTGTTTGTTTTAGAAATAGGAGTTTTGAATATTAATGAATCTAAAATAAATTAGAAAAGGAAATTAGTAGTATTAAAAAATAATTCCAAAAATAAAAATAATAAATTCCCTGCATAGATAAGTGATTTGAAAGTTGAATTCGATTTCTTCACAATTATATTCATTTAGCAAATACTTAACATCAGTGCTCCAGGCACTAATGCTATGAACTCTGTGGTCTATGAAACCAACACCTGGAAGTCACAGACCATAAACCACAATTTACTTTGTGTTTATGGAAGCCAAAGACTAGATTCAAGCACAATTTATTGTGTACATATATATTACAGACTCTATGCTAGGACTGAGAATATGCAGAATTGAAATATATGGTCCCAGTTCTTAGGTATTTCTCGGTCTAGTAGAAAAGAAGTTTAAATGGTAGAAGGCCGGGCTCAGTGCTCAGCCTATAATCCAAGCATTTTGGGGAGGCTGAGGCGAGTGGACTGCCTGAACCCGCGGGCAACTTGGCGAGGCCTCGTCTCTACAATAAATCAAAACAATTAGCCGGGCATGGTAGCATGTGCCTGTAGTTCTGACTACTTGGAAGGATCACCAGAGCCCTGACACTAAGGTGGCCGCTAGGGCGGCCGTAAGCGTGCCATTGCACTCCAGCCTGGGTGACAGAGTGAGACTCCAACTCAAAAAAAAAGGTAGAAGAGCCTTCCTGGAGCTAACTCATGAAATAAAAATTAGGCTTAAGGAATACAACCTATTGACAATATTGCAATAGGAATGGAGCGAAGAAGAACACGCATAGACCTTGAGGACATTATGCTAAGTGAAATGACAATGGCAAAGGACCAATACTGCATGATTCCATTTACATGATACCTAGAGTAATCAAATTCATAGAGACAAAAAGTAGAATGGTGGTAACCAAGGAACTGCTGGAAGGGGGAAAGGAGAGTTATTAGATACAGAGTTTCAGTTTTGCAAGGTGAAAAGAGTTCTAGAGATGGATGGTGGTGAGGGCTGCCCAATGCTGTTAATGTACTTACTGCCACAAACTGCACATTCACAAATGGCCAAGATGGTGAATTTCATATGTGTGTTTTTTCACAATTTAAAAATAATAAATAAAGCCCCACTAAGAGCACTGTTCAAAAAATAAAGGAATGGAACAAAGAATTTATGTGGGAAATGACATCACAAGGTTGAAAGAGCTAGGAAAGAGTTCAGTAATATTCAAAATAATAGTAGCAACTAATATTTAAATACTTTCTGCCAGGCAATATCATAATATTTTACTCACACAATTATCAGAACAAATTTATGAGAAGTGCACTATTATATCCACAACTTATATAATTAGGATACTGGGGCTTAGAGCAATTAAGGCACATGGTTAAGGTCACACAACCTAGCAAGAAGCAGGGATTTGAATCTGAGCAGTATAGTTCCAGAGCCTGCACTATTAATCACTATGAAACACCTACTATCCCAATAAAGAATTTTAATCAAGGAAGTAAAACTCGCATTTAACAGAATAGATAACAGAATGAATGGGATCAAGATAAGACAGAAAATCACAAGCCAGTTATTACAATGATCCAAGTTAGATATGGTGAGACAAATGAAAACAGAGGCAGCAGAGACAAATTTAGAGTAATTTTAATAGTGGAAGCAACAAGCCTTAATACCAGCTAAGCAGGAAAGTGATGGAGAATGAGAACAAGCTGATTCCCAACTTAGTATCCCAGGTGCCTGATAGAATGTTAAGTGATTTACCAAAGAAAATACAATAAAATAGTAGCAAATAACCCAGCAGAATAGCAGTTAACTCTCTAAAAAAGCAGGTTTCACACCAGCATATACTACTACTAAATATAAACAAAGAGTTAATAAGAGCAGTGGTCAGCAAAGTACAGCCCACCTGCAAAATCCTGCTCACTACCTGTTTTTGCTTGGCCCAATAGCTAAACATAGTTTTTACACTTGTAAATACTTGAAAAGAAATCAAAATAACATCGGATGACACAGAAAAATTATATGAAATTCAAATGCCAGTGTCCATAAATGAAATTTTACTGGAACACAGTCATATTCATTGATTTGTACATCGTTTCGGGCTGCTTTCCCACTACAGTGGCAGAGTTGGGTATTTGCAATAGAGATCAAATGGCCAACAAAGTCTAGCATATTCATTATCTGTACCATTAAAGGAAAAGTTTGCTTACTCCTATTTTAGAGGGATAACAAATCTATATCAATTGTGAAAATAAGGATCATGACTAAATTGCAACATAATATTTATTAGATTATTGGGTTCTATTAATCGAACATTAAAAAAATAAATTCCTGAGGAGAAATTCCTTATTCTGAAACCTGCAGAAACTCTGCCTGGAATCATTTTATTCTTCAGGAAACTTTTTGTGGAACCATCTCAAACCTCTTTATCCTTCACACAGAGCCTGTCCGTCTGTACTTCTGTAATTCCCTCTGCATAGGTTCATCATAGGACTGAAAACCACATCAGGATAAAAATTGTAACTTTCCTCCCTGTGGCCACAGTGCCTCAGCAGAGTAAGCACCTCATCAATGTTGACAAATGTATCTAGAAAATGTATCTTTCTCTGTTCTACATTTGTCAAAATAAGCTAGAGTCAATCTTAATCAGTTTACCTCATGAATCACATACCGTGTGTATAAGTCTCTCTAAATCTAGCAAAAAGGCTCAACCTCCAACAGTGGGTTCAAGTGTCAACACTTCAGTGGCTCATTTGTTCATTCATTCATTCATTCAATTAATTCACTATTTATTGTACACCTTATAAGAGATCAAAATAGATAACCAAAGAAATAGTTAACTGGTGGTCCAGGGACCATTCCCCAGAGGGAAATCCATTAGGGAACTCAATGAACACAAATTGGTTACAGTACGTGAAATAAGTGAAGGTTATAAATTAATGTGAAAAGGCATAAATGCTAATAAGAGGATACATAGCTAGAATGATAATAAGAATCGCTAGAATGTTTAAGAATAATATAGCCGGCTGGATAAATAGAGGTCACATGAAGGACAACCTTAAATGGCAGAATAACAAGTTTGTAAATAATCTGAAAACAGCAGAGAGCCACAAGTGTCATGAGCAGAGGAGTAAAAACATCACAGACTGGACACTACCCAGCATCTCTATCTACATTGGCACCCTGAACTCTGAGACCAGTGGATCCCACTCTGCTTTTCAAGATTGTCATTGCCCAAAATAAAAACCTTACATTTATCTTTTCTGTCACTTAAATCCCAATAGTGTAGTAAGATATAGTGGAAAGATCATTTACTTGTAGTTAGGTAGACCTAAACCATGATTCTAAATAATTAGTTTTGGGGACCTTGAGCAAATTACTGGCATTTTTGAACTTCGTATGATGAGAAAGTTGAAAATAATTATTCCACATAGAGGAAACAATAAGTTGCAAATACCCTAGGACAGAGCACATTTGAGTTTCCCAGGCCACAAGGAAGCCAGAAAGGGAGAGTGAGAGGAAGAGTGAGGTTAGAAGGAGAATAATGACAATACAGATCTTTCAAGGCATTGTAAAACCATTGTTAAGAACTTTGACTTTCAGTAAGACAGGAAGCCACTAGATGATACAGAGTAATAGAACCCAATATTTCAAAAGTATCACACTGGCTGCTGCATAGAAAAGAAAATATAGAGAAGGCAAGGATGAATGCAAGATCTTTTTGCAGACACTGCAATGACAAAGACTGGCCCAAATGATGCCATTGGAAGTGATAAAAAGTGACCAGATTCTGAATATATTTGGAAGAAGAAGAAGATTTGCTGGTCAAGTGAGTTTGAAATCAGAAAAACCTATGTTTAAGTTATAGAGAAAGGGTAAAAGAGAACACAGTTAAGGACAACCCCAAGGTCCCTAGCCTAAACAATGAAAAATATAAAGGTATCATTTACTGGGATGGGAGGTCAAAAGAGGAGGACCTGTTTTGTGAGTGAACATAGCAAGGGCATCTGGTTTTGCACAAATTAGATAAGCTAACATTTATTGAGCACATTCTTTTTTGGACTCGGTTATAGTGCTTTACTTTAACTTCCTTTGTATTCCAACAATCATATAAAGTAGATGCTATCATTACCACCATTTTATAAATGATGAAACAGATCCATTAAGCAGTTGAGTAACTTGGCTAAACTCAGAGTTAGTAAAATAAAGATGGGTTTCTACCCCTGGCAGTGTCGAGTCAGGGCTCGGATCTTCATCTTAGCTGATCATCTGCCCTATTTCATTGAGGAAATAGTAATATTGAAGAAAACTTTCAGTCTGCCCACCTAGTCCCTTACTTGTATATTCATCCACTACTTTCTTTCCCCGTTACAGCATCAAATGTCTATGCACCTAGTAAGACCAGGCTGTCTTCTTCTTCAACAGAGCCTGTGTCTTTCCACCTCAGCTTTTGAAATTGTCTTCACTCTTCCACATTTCCAATTTTTTTGCTCCCTACTGGGCCATTTCTCATTAACATGCAAATATGTTATTATTCACATTTAAAAAAAATTTAAAAACACATTCCTTTAGCCTATGTGCCATTCTTCTCTTTTCTTTTAAGCAAAACTCCTTGAGAGAATCTACATATTCACTTTGCAATAATTCACTGTTATATACTTATTTGTATACTTTTCTGTATATAGACTATACCTTGAATAGTGTTTTTTGAAGTAAAACGTCATTTTTAAAATTGCTTATGTTAGTATTTCCAATTTCTCTATGTGTTGAACCCAATTCAATCAGTTTTCACTACTCTACTGAAATCTCTTGTGAAGGTCATCAATAACACTACTAAATTCAGTAATTCTTTGTGAATCTTCATCTTGAACTATCAGCAAAGTGTTTGATACTTTGAACCTCTACCTTCTTGGAACACTTCGTCTTGCCATCCCCACTCGCTCCTGGTTGTTTTCCTTCACTGACTGCTTGGTTTCCTTTGTGGAAGGCTTTTATTGCCCCTAAACCTTGGAGTACATAAAGGATTAGTCACTGAACCTTATTTCATATTTTTACTCATTTCTTTAATTATCTCATCCTATCTCATAGCTTTCAGTACTATCTGCACATGTAAGCCTCCCAAATTTATTTCTTCAGAATAGACCTCTAATATGTACATATAATGCTTCTAAATTAACTGTCTAACGATCTTAATTCATGAGAGAGGAGGAAAGAGAAGTTTCGGGAGAAAAGAGAAGAGGCATGAGATAGCCTATAGCAAAATGATAGAACCAGTAAACCAGGAAAGCCAAAAAAGAATTAAGGGTTTACTGGGGTTAGTGGTTATGAAGACCAACCAGCAAGATTCAGGCACAGAGTAGGCAGCGTTAGATTGAACTGGGGTTGGAATTTGCTGGATATATACAATGAAGGGTTAGAGGGTGAATTAAGCTGATTGTGATGAATAATGAAATCCAGAATAAAGAAAGGAACATGAACATGTCAGAGGTGAGGGCTATGGAAACAGTGATGGATTAAAGAATTATATGTATTACAAGGGTATAAAACATGTTGAAGGTGGCTTTCTGAAGGAAAGCATGGCCTCAATAGGTTGAAACTAAAAGGCCAGCTTATTGGAAAACTCTTCTACAAGGATTTTGATATCTTGATGGTAGTAGTTTTGGAGAAAGCATCATAAGCTTCTCCAAAGCTTATTCTCAAGAGAATAATGTTTTACTGTAACAAGGAAGAACATGGGTGGGATAATCTGACAAAAAAAGAGATTCAAGTTGTTTTGTTATTGTTTTATTTTTATTTGTTTTTAAGGATGAAAGGAGATGAAAGTAGATAGGAAAAGCAAGAAGCAGCCAGGCTCGGTGGCTCAGCCTGTAATCCGGTGCCTTTGGGAGGCTGAGGTGAGTGGATTGCCTGAGCCCGCAGGTTCGAGACCCGCCTGGGCAGCGAGACCTCATCTCTACAATAAATCAAAAAACTCAGCCGGGCGTGGTAGCGCATGCCTGTAATTCCGGCTACTGGGAAGTCTGAGGCAGAAGGATTGCTGGAGACTAGCAGGTTGAGGCTGCGGTGGCTGGGGGCGGCCACTGCACTCCAGTCTGGGCGACAGAGTGAGACTCCAACTCAAAAAAAAACAAAAAGAAAAGCAAGAAGCAGATCTGAGATGCTATCAAGAAGCCCAAGGTCATGAGAGAAAAGAGACACAACCTGAGAGGGTTGCAGTAAAATGAGGAAGTGCTTGGAAAGGAGAGACACTAATAATGAACAGTGAGTCCAAGGGGTACAGAAGGGTTTAAAAAAGCTAAAGAATATAGGAAATGGGTGTTCAAAGAGAAATAAAATATGTGGTATATATCATAGTCTTCTTTTAAATTATCTGGTAAAATAACTACTGTGGTTTCTTTTTCTGCCTAGACCTTGATTGTCAAATTAAGTAACTGATTAAAAGGGCATGATGGAATTAATTCCAATTGTTTCGGAGGCAGTGATGGTGAAGCTGTGAGCACTAGGGAAGAAACAATAAGGTTTGTCCCAGGGAAGTACAGAACTCTGGAGTCCTACATTCATGCCTCATAAATGGCTAGGTAGAAGCGGAGGAAGAATAATGTCACCAGGAGCACAGAGCATGCAAAGGTCCCTTCTGTATTCCTTTAATTGGTATAATTGGGGTCAGACATTTCATTGAGCCCTCTGATCAAGACCTGGACTACAGTGATGCAAATAAAGTACTGTACTTTCTTTGGTGCAAAAGTTAAGGGCATGCCAAAGAACTCAGCAATTAAAGTATTTGAATACAATATTTTTTTAAACCAAAATTAATGCAGAAAATTAATGATAAGTAAAATACCAAAAGTTTTAGGACAGGACAACAACTATTTTAGAATTTAGTCTCATACTACATTTATCACATCTTCCACTAAGTAATTAGTAAATTAGGATGTACAAGTACTAATACAAGCTTATCAGTAGCAGACTTACTAAATCAAAAGAAACAGAAAATATGCCTTTTAAAGGTGTATATTTCAAACAAAACTCACCAGTTTTCTTCTTCAGATTTAATTTCTCTCTGTTGTTAATACATTTTGAGATAGGTGTTATCACATTTTTTGTGTTCTTAACAGTTGGCGTTTTAGACGTGGAGAGAGAAAAATGGATTCGTTTGATTTCTCGTACTTCTGTATGTTCTGTAACTGCGGCTCTCACACTTGTATCTTCTATACTTTGATCACTCTTTCTTTTACGAGCAACTGAAGCTGTCACTGAAGAGGGAGTCATTTCATTTTTATAACTCTTAGGTTTACTTAATACTGGATCTATAATTGGAAGATAAGCATGAAAAACTTCTTTCTCCTTTTGATTATTTATTACTTTTTCACATTCACCTACTGAACTGTCGAGACATCTTTCTGTTTTTGGTTTATTAATGTCAGTTTGGTTTTCTCTGGCATAGGTGGGCTTCCTTTTGGTAATAGTGGCAGAAAGTACAGGGCGTCTTTTAGGTTTATTGTAGTTATAACTAGAAATATCCTGAACTACAGAAAATTTAGGATGACTTTTTTTTATAAAACTGTAGTCATTTGACTTCGTTTCTACAGTTTCTTCAAACATAGTTTTGGGAGATTTTGAAATTTGACATTCAGAAATACATGGCAAAACTTCGCTTTTTCTGCAATCTTGAGGAGACTGTAGGACTTGAGAATTTTCGTTTGGTATTGGTGATAATTTACATGTTTGCTGAGATGTACACCCATATGTCACATTATATTTTACAAATTGATTTGGGGACAAAATGGGATTAATCAACTGTGATTGTAGATCCTGATTTAGTCCATAATTATCTTTTATGAAGGAATCTGGACTTAAAACTGTCTGATAAATTTCATGTACAGCTTTTGATTCCAAATGCACAGGCTTTGAATTATCTTTCTTAAGTGTATCTGATGAAAGACATGCCACTAATTCTACTTCATTATTAGCTACATAGTTATCATTTACAAAAGAATCTGGACTTAGAAACTTTCCTTGGCTTTGTGTAATGTTCAGATTTGAAGAGTAGTTTGGAGTAAGAATAAGTTCACTATTATCTTCACTTTTGCCATTAATATTTATGGAACTAAAGGAAGTTTCTGTAATGACTTTCTCAGTATAATATTTTGAAATATTGTCATCTACTTTCACTAGCTCCCCATTTTCTGATGCATTAAGAGATGAATAGGGAGTAGATCGACGTATAGAAAGTGGCAAGCAGACTTCACCATGGCACTCTTTGACAGTGGGGCTAATAGGTGACAGGGGTATTTTAATTTCTTCAAGGGTTAAAGAATTGTTTTCTCTTGAGGAGTAGCCTTCATTCATAGCCAAATTTTCATAAGCTTGCAGTGGGCTCCTAACTCTGTCAACTTTTTGGGAAACATTAAATGTTCTATTAACATTTTTAATATGTGAAACTCTTCTGTTCTGACTTGAAGAGGCTGGAATTTTCTTCTTCTTAATGGTATCCCAAAGACTCCTCTGCAAAAATAAGCAAAATATGCCAATTAAGTTGATGGCCACTGAAGATTACCTTTAAATAAGCAATATTATGTATGTTACTTCAAGTATGTTATCAAAATAACTTTTACATATTATTAAACATTTTCTTAGAGTAAAGCCCAGAATGATTAAAGCATTACCTTCTTCTTTTTCTGCTCAACTGTATTTCCTAGTAATATAGCTTGATGCTTCAGAACATCATTTACAAGAAATGTCACAGTCTCTCTTACACGGCCTTCTTTGAATGGTGTCCAGGTAACAGAAATAACAATTTTTTCCTTAGGCTATAATAAAAAGAATATATTTTAAATGACTGACAATAGAAATTATAAAATAACCAAAACACATTATATACAACTAACAATATAGAGATTAATAGTTGTTGGTCACCAACATTCTAAACCCTAAGCATTTAACAAGTCAAATGTTTTTTTTACCCTACCTGCTCATTGCATTATAATAAAGAAAGTCATTAGTAATAACAGGATTCACAAAAAAAATAAAGTTATAATAAAATCTAAATGGTATGAAAGCAATGGAACAGTCTTCAAGTCACTTTATTTGAATGGTTCTAAAAACTTTATTGTATATTTTTACTTCTTTAGATAATACAGTACTTCTTTTTAAAATATAGTAAACTGTGCCGGGCTCGGTGGCTCAGCCTGTAATCCTGCGCCTTTGGGAGGCTGAGGTGAGTAGATTGCCTGAGCCCACGGGTTCGAGACCCACCTGGGTAGCAAGACCTCATCTCTACAATAAATCAAAAAATCAGCCGGGCGTGGTAGCACATGCCTGTAATTCCGGCTACTCGGAAGGCTGAGGTGGAAGGATCGCCGGAGACCAGCAGGTCGAGGCTGCAGTGGCCAGGAGCGGCCACTGCACTCCAGTCTGGGCGACAGAGTGAGACTCCAACTCAAAAAAAATAAATAAATAAAATAAAATAAAATATAATAAACTTGTATTATGAAGACTTTATTTAGAAAGAAATATAAAGATGATCAACTAAATTACTTCTTCCTCATAAACTCCTCTAATGTCCACATGATCATACCGATATTGGTTAAATAATTATTGTATTCCAGGCACAGGTACAGAAATCTTATATAACTCACTTTATGCTCACATCCCAAAGAAGCAGGTACTATGATTATGGACATTTTGTAAAGTAACTAATATCCAGAAAGCTTTGCCAAAGCCATACAGCTAGTTATCAGAACCAAGGCAGTCTGACTCCAGGGTTCAGACTTTACCATCTACATCCAACCCGCTGGCAGGTAGACACAATCTGCCAAATGCAGTATTCTGACATGACAGAACAGGAGAAACAGACAAGTTTTTAAAGGTTATTTTAAACAGACGAAGTTTAAAGGATAAACCATATGACATCAGCTGGTTTTCAAAAATAAGAGCAGTAAATTTTTACTAACATAATTTATTCTAAAAACAATAACAAAATTTTTATTTCCACATTATAACAAAAAGCAATAAGTTAAAGTATTATGTAGACAGGAAAGAAATCTATCCAAAGAAGGAAAGCAGGCAGTGATTCAAAGGAGTAAAACAGAAGGGAGGGGGAGGTGGGCAGGTTCTGAAGTACAGAATGAACCACAGATGTCACCGGTTAAGGAACCTCAGATTAGAGTCTCTTTTTACAGCCTGATTAAGTAGTTTTTAGCCTACTAGTTCAGGCCTCCTCAGCTAATGGTTTGCACACTTTCGGAGGTTCTACTTAATGGAAAGGCCACAGCAGTCAAAAGAAGAACATAAATTCTCTGGGTTTTGTTGATGGAGATTCAAACATCATTCTGGCTAATGCAAAGCAGTAAAAGCTACGAGTGAGATTCTTGAAATAGCATTAAAAATTAAATTTGATGCACCATCAAAATTACACAAACACCAAAATAACAATAATAAAGGATGAAAATATTAAAGTGTGCATACACACTACATATGCATACTGAAAACAATTCCAAAGGTTTTTGTTTGTTTGTCATGGTGGCCACTTTGCCAAAACAAAGCTCACTATTTTACCAGAAAAAGTAGTTACCTTGATGCTAAAGATACATACGGAGACTAATATTAAGATGGCTGTTAGGAAGCAACCACAAAAAGCTGTACTCCTGTCAACCCTAAAAAAGAGTGGTTCTTTGTCCCCGCTTATTAATTTACAACTGCGAGAGTAATCTGCAAGGCCTGAAGCCTATTTAAAAACGCTTGTTACTTTAATCGAGACGTCTATCAAAAATGCTTCTAAAAATGGAAGACGCGCGCGCGTCCAAGTGCTGTCACCGCCTAAGCTACCGCTTACCCTAGCCTTTAACAGAGAAAGAAAAACACGTGGATTAACGGCCCACCAACAGCTATTGACTGAAGGCCCCGATTCTCTAGGGGCTTTTTTTTTAAGGGCGCGAAGGCTCCTTTCTAAGCCTCGTTCCTCGTAGGGAAGGTGACGACAAAGACAGCGGGGACGGGGAGCACCGGCCCGGGGCACGCCCCTCCCTACACCTACCTGCAGCACCAAACGGCGCGGCGACACGCGGAAGCCCAGGTCCGCGGCCGGCAAGCGGCTGACCGTCACTTCGGCCGCCTCCTCGTTAGGGTTGTCCAGGGCCAGAGGCAGCGTCCGCGAGGACCCCAGGCGCACATCCCCGAAGCAGAGGAAAGGAGACCTGCAGAAGTGGCTGAGAGAAAGGACCGGCGTCGAAGGCGCCTCCTCCTCGGCCGCGGGGTCCAGCAGCCTCACTGGCGACCTCCGCGCGGTGGGGCTCGCCGCCCAGCAGCTTCGCCCCGCTCGCCGGGCCGCCATGGCGGCTTGGAGACCCGGCCCGGCCCTCCTGCCCCCGCTCCCGCTGCTCGGGAGCGGGTTTCAGGACGTACGCTGGCCGAGGACCCTCGGGGGCGGCAGTGGAGACTGCGTGGGCGGATTCGGGCCCTCTCCTTTTCCGGCAGACTACACCCCAGGACAAAAGGAAGCGGGCCCACAAACTCGCAGATTCAAAAGAGAGACGGAACGAGTACGGCGCTTCGCCTCTGTTTAAACTTCCCGCCTCCACCAATGGGCCCCTCCGGGCACCGCCTCCCTCGCCCGGTGGCCAATCAGTGAGCAGCAGCCCGGGCCGACGGAACGGCCGCGCCTTATTTAAATTATTGCCTCGGACTGCCAATGGCCCTCTGGGGGGGAAGCAAAGGCGGCGGGGGGATCCTGGCCACTCCCTGAAACCCGTGGCCGAGAATTGAAATTCGCTTTTAGGTTCCGGAAACCGGTGATGTTGAAGGGAAGAGATTGACAGCATTTCCACGGTAAATGGAGTGATCATTGCGGCTGCCCAGTACGACCTTAGGTAAAACTGTTAAGTAGGCAAAAATTGGTTTAAGTCACTCCTCTCGTACAATATCCCCCCTCACAAAATTATATTAGATTTCGCAGTGCACCGGGTCGAAGGAGAACTGTAAAGAAAATGAAACAGTTTGTGTGAACTTGCTTACTTGTAGTGATTGATCATAGCAGGGGCTCAGTACATTTATATGCTGTTTGCAGTTTTTTCTCGAGGTACTGGGAGGCAAAACTAGGTAAACAAATGAAATCTGAGACTCCCAATAATTCACAAGTGATTGTTTTGGCAGGCAATGACCTTGACAAATAGCTTCTTAATTTTAGTTGTAGGTATCTAATAATAATGATTATTGTTTACATATTATTCTATGCCAGGGATTGTTTAAAACCCTTTACATATTTATCTCAACTTTCACTTTAAATTTATAATGTATCTCATAGGGCATAGATGCCATTATTTGTATTTCACAGATGAGGAATACAGAGCAAACAGCTAACTAGGAAGTGGCAAAGTCAGGATTATCAGTTTGCCCCTAGTCTTGCTCTTATCCACTATACCATATAGCCTCTAAAGGCAATCGGAAATTTATTTAAAAAAAAAAAAAAGAAAAAAGTCTGAATGCATGTATGGCTACACAAAACATGTATAAAAGGAAGTTTGAGTGGAAAAACAAAATGAGGAAGATGAGATAAGAAACTATATTCAATAACAGCCAATTTAACCTGAAGAACCTTAACAATTTTAAACAAATAAAATTTTTCATAGAGGTTTTTTTTTCCTTTTTTTTTTTTTCTTTTTCTTTTTTGTTTTTTAAGTCAGAGTCTCACTGTGTCGCCAGAAGTGCAGTGGCACGCTCACAGCCACCCCAGAGTCAACCTGGTGGGCTTAGGAAATCCTTCTGCTTCAGCCTCCCAAGTAGCTGGAACTACAGGCACCCACTACCACACTGGGCTAAATTTTCTGATATATTGCAGAGACGAGGTTTCACCAAGTTGCCAAGTCTGGTCTCAAACCCCTCGGCTCAGGCAATCCTCTCGCCTTGGCCTCCCACATTTCTGGGATTACAGGCTTGACCCACAGAGCCCATTGAGGGTTTTGAAGGCCTCAGGACTGATGCATATGAGACTACTACTACAGTTTTATTTTTAGCAAAAATGTTAATATGAATTACAGTTATTTTCAAATAAATGTAATTTATATTTTTATTTCTTACTATGAATATTACTCATCAAATAAACAGCCCAAATATAAATCTTCTTTAGATTAAGTAACTCAAATGTTTGTTTCAAATCTTAGCATGTTAATAGCACAATTTTGTTCATATTTGCTTACTTTTTCTAATTTTCTTTTACATAAAACAATGCTGTTGCCTCACATTTAAAAAAATCAGAATGAACTGTATTGTATATGTTTTATTTGCTCCATCCATTAGCTCTCGGCTATTGGGATACTAATCCGTATTTGCTACATAAATAGGTTTTCTTATTCAGTGGGTTCTATTTTGCTTCAGAAGAGAGAGAGGTCACTATGGGAGAAGAGGGAGGCGAGGATACTTTTCTCTCTGTTTACATGGGAATAGCATGTTGTTAACAGCACCAAGATATTGCACTATCGCTTTTATAGTTCTCCTATATCCCTGGCACATCTTTGTAAATATTCCCTATATCAACCTTTCCTCGAATTATACTAAATTGCAGTGGGACAATAGTTAACTTTGTGACCCTCACTGATATAACAGAGGCCTTAGGATATTGCCGCTTATATAAAATTCTACAACTGAGTTGCTCATAATAGAAGAGCGCAGTGATAAACTCTTGCTAGGGCAAAATAGCTCATGATGATCCAAGGCATGTGGTAGTATCAGGATTACTCAAATTATCATGGGTGGTAGCATGAGATAAAGTGTATACAGAGAGCAACTCATTCAAAGATCAAGTGCACATGGCACATAGTTGCTATACCATTGTTTAATGAATGACTATAAAAAATGAAAATGTGCCTGGTTTAACCTGACCACCCTAGAGAGTATACACAGGGGAAAAGAAAATGAAAATCTATGAAACAGACAACAAAGAACATTATTTGAGAACACAAAGGCATCAGTAGAAGCTTACTATCAGATATTTGGGTTTAATTCTTATCCAGGGAATATATGGATAAGAATTAAACCCAAATATCAGATAGTAAGCACATTGGTTGAGTTGTAAATATGGCAGCACTATTTAAATGTTCAACCACACTATCTCTTTAGGCTAAGGTAGCCAACCCACTCCTAAATATAAAAGTCCCCCAACCCCTAAATCTGCCCTTATCAAGGTGCTGATAAATGCATTAATCAGGACTCCAGAATCCTTGAAAATATCTGGGTGATTGCTCTTTATAGGCCAGAAATGATGATAGAGGATGTGACAATAGAAATACATTCTCTGATTTCCATGTGACTGACAAGACCCATAAGTGGTCAGGGCTGGTTGGCAATTAATAGACAAGGTAGTAAAGCACTTACTGCAATATGCCAAGGACTGAATAGTAGAGACACAGATTGTGGCATTGGTCAATTTCTCAAGGGTTTCCAGAACAGTATATTATGGCGCTGTTTGACATATACAGGCAGAAAAATACTACATCTGCAAAGCGGGAACCTAATTGAAGTCAATGTTGTGGCATTCACAGCCTCTTCCCAAGCCTATGACAGTTCACAGACCCAAAGCTCCTTGGTGAAATAAAGTCTTGGCCTCTGAGAAAAAAACATATTCATGTTGCAAGGATATACTATAAGTCTTCACTCAAAGTTTCCCCAGAGGGAACTGTAGCCATTTGTTAATTTGACTGTGGATTGGGACCAGGGAAATAACCTGATCTTGTAACAGTCATTAGATAATGGCTCTGCCTTTCTGCTATACTCCAGAAACCTAAAATGCCACTGTAGAACACCAGTCATAATGGGAGCTTCTAGAGAAAAGATGATAGATGGCATCTAGATCTGAATCTGTCTCACAGAGTGTCCATTGGATCTATCCAGTTCCAGAATACAAGATGGCAATACTTACTGACCTCACTATCACACTCATTCTCAGATCCCGGGAGTGAGGGTGACTGTGATAGGAAAGGTCAAGTAGAAGCCCCTGAAAATGTCCTTTTCCCATCCCTCCAATTCAGAGATTGTTCTGAAGGCTTGAGTGATGTTGGGATAGTGATTACATCCATATACCAACTTACCTGCTCATTCGGTCAGTGCAAAAGCCATATGGGTCCTGGAGAATGGCAATATATTGCAGCAATTAGATGACGATATCAGTTACTACTTCAGCTTCAAATGTGTTATCATTATACACACATCAACACCCCTTTGCCAGCTGGATTGCTGCTGCTGAGCAAGCAAATGCATTTTCTTGTTTCCCCCATTCATCCAGTATGGAAAAACTGAAGCAATTTGTGGTTATGTGATAGGACAATACTATAGCATTACTGTCTTGCCTGAGAGCTGGTCCAATCTTCTGCCTATACTGTAATATTATCCAGAAAGACCTGGATCTTATTGACAGCACTCAAAATATCACACTGGTCCATTATATTATGACATTTGCTAATTAAACCTGATGAGCAAGAAGTAGTTGTCAAGCACTGTGCCAGTCTGAGGTTTTACCCCTCTTGTACACTAAAATGCTAGCCTGCCAATTTCATAAATTCCAGCAGAAGATATGATAAACCTGGGTTAGAGACAAGACTGTATTACGCATAGAAAAACAGTAGCCAGGGTGTCAGCATATTCATTCATATTGATTCTCCGTGCTCCCCAATTCTCATGGGGCAATACCAAGGGGCCATGATGGATACCTGCACACAGTGTAGGCTGCATTGCAGATGAGGAGCACTGAGCTGGAGATTCAACTGCTGTTATGGTACTATGCCGTGCAGGGAGATATCATGTCATCCTTCAAGACTGCTCTGGAGGGGAAAGGATGCAGGGGGTGGGGGGGGAGCACACTTCATCAATAAGGGTACCTGATCTCAAACCAGGTGAAGTGGGGACCAATATGAGGCCCAAACTTTACCTGTAGAATGACCATTTGAATACCTAACCCTGAATTGTACCCTACATCTTTAAAATAAAATTTTTTTTTAAAAAGATTGCTCTCTGCAAACACAATCCTGGGAAATAGCCTGGGTACCAATTAATCAGGGCTTTGTATTCTTGGCATAGCCAGTAAGAATGTGTAGGTCTGCTCAGGGCCCATGGTGAACTGTGTCTCCCAACAATAGTAAACACTCTAGATGCAAGTAATAAAATGAATAAAATGAATAAAAAAATTCAGGGTCCAGTCACATCAATAACGTTTTTAGGGATCCAGTGGTCTGAGACATGTCAGGATACCCTTTCTAGAAAAAACTTGCTACACTTTTTATCATTTGGAAGGCCTCCTGAGATTTTGGAGACAATGCCTACATACCTTATTAGGGCATGTCTCATCAATCCATTTACCTAGTAAACTGTAAGACTCACATTTTTGAGTGGGCCTAGAGCAAGTAAGTTCTCTGCAGCAGGTCTGGGCTGAAATGTCTGCTGCCCTGCTACTAAGGCCATATGGCCTAAAAAAATCTATAAAAAGATATAGAATAGAAGCTCTTGCAAGTTTCCAATAAAAGTATCACACCCCAAAATTACAGGTTTGGGAACACGGCTATGCTTTCCTCTGCAGACAGGCACCCACAATTTGAAAGGTAGATCCTAATTTTTGCAATTGTGCTGTTGGTACATACTAAATGCCTAATCACAGGACAATAAATCCAAACTGCCTATCATCAATTATGACCTAATCCAGGGATCAGAAAACTAGGGCCTAAGGGCCAAATCTGCCTCATTGGCTTTCCTTTGTAAATAAAGTTTTATTGGAACACAGTCATGCCTATTTATTTACATATTGTCTATGACTGCTTTCACACTACAATGGCAGAATAGTTGTGACAGAAATCATAGGGCCTGCATAGCATAAATATTTAGCATCCAGCCCTTTGCAAAGCAGTCAGCTGAACTGGGATCTAGTCTAAAGAAGCATAAAACTGGATGTGAAAAGCAACATTCCACTATCAAACAAAAGTAGTATCTATAAGTCCAGGACTACACATGACCTAAATACACAAGTAAGCTACACAAACAGGTGACTAAGATTTCTTCAATAAATATCTTCTCCTACTACTTTGTTGACTTTCTCTCTCAAACTACACTAAGGAAAAAATGGGTGTCTCTGAAGATTCCACAAAGTAAGAAAAATATCTAGTTTACAGATGGATCTGTATGGTGGATCAGATGTGAGTAGGCTATACTACAGCCTCCCCTTAGAGGTGAATAAGAAATACTTTCAGTGAATTTTGGATGGTACACCTGTTAGTTTACTTCATAAGGAAGAAGATACAGACCAAGGTAAAGCTCTATGCTAATTCATGGGCAATGGACAGGTTGGCCAAATGGTCAAAGCTCTGGACAAAACAATAGAAAATTGGTGACAGGTTGGTGTGAGGAGAAGATATATATAAAAGGGTCTCTCAAAATAGGTGCAGGAAATTAAATGTGTGTCCCATGTAAATGCCCATGAGTGATCATTTATGGCGGAGAAAGAGCTTAAATATCAGATGAACAGACAACCTGTCTTGTGGATGTCAATCAACCTCTTTCCTAAGCAATCATTTCCTTGTTCATTGAGTCCATTTACAAAATGGCCACAGCAGCAGCAGAGTGTAAGATTGGGCCCAACATGGTCTCCCCTTACCAAGGGTGATACACCACTGTGAGTGCCCAACCTATTAAAAGAGGCCAGTGCTGAGCATCCAATCTAAATCCATTCTCCAATGAGACCAGTCAACTATCAGCGGCAGACTGTTACATTAAACCCCTTTTTATTATGAAAGGTGCGGTTTTTTGCATATGTGGGATAAATGCATTTTTCTGAGTATAGATCACTGTACCCCATCACCCATTGATTTATAGAACTTTTATCTATAACCAATGAGTATGCAATTGTTTATCAAATATGTCCAAAAATTAGCTGCTACTCCTTTTCTCAAGAGGGGAAGTTTGTGTCCTTTGCATGTGGACTGGAATGAGTGATTCACAATTGAATACAGAAGTTACATATTATCACTCCCAAGTTTAGGTTATAAAAAGGCTGTAAATTAAATCCTGGGTAAGTTCTCTCTTTTGGATTGCTTTCTTGGGTTGGGGTCGAGCCTGGGGAGATGTCAGTTGCCATATCACTAGACAGCCCTGTGGAGAAGCCACATGATGAGGAACTGAGGCCAAGAGACACAGGAGTGAGCTGGAAGTAAAAACTCCCCCACTCAAGCTTCTAGAGATTGCAGCCCTAACAGTTTAACTTCAGTCTTATGAGAGACCCTGAGCCAAAACCACCCAGCTAAATAAACCCCTCCTAGATTCTTGACTCACAGAAACTGCGAGGTAATGTTCATTTCAAGCCACTACATTTGGTATAATTGTTGGACAGCAATAGGTAACTACACAATCAGAAGATTCATTTTGCAGAAATGGGCTCATGCCCATAGAATCTAACCTACCGGTCTTCTAGGATTCAAACACAGGTGCCTAGATAGAGAGTGGTCTATTGAAGGCTCAGTATCGTGCCAGATGGAGACAACAGCTTGCAAGTTTGGGGTCCTGACCTACAGCATACAGTTTATGCCTTCAACCAACAACCACTTCTTCCTTGGCCAGAATGTGGTTCTGGGAGTGAGACAGATTAGAGATAAGAATGGCCCCTTCTCAGTATTATATAGAATAAGTAATTACATTAATGAATTTTGCTACGCTTCAAACTTCTCTCTTTAAAAAAAGCATAACTATTCCAAGCATAATAGTCATTGTTAATATTTGAGTTTATATCAGACACTTAAAATTTATTCGTTTAATGGTGCACACATTTAATATATAAAATATTTTTAAATAATATATAGCTTATGAGAAATAAAGTCTTTAAAAGTATGCCACAAGTTACTTGGTTTTCCATTTGTTAATGTTCTTTGCATTCAATTTTTATGAAGGCATGCAAAGCACTGCATTTCCATGCTGTCAAAATGTAATTCAATAAAACCTAGATATTCTGTATTAGGACCAAAGAACTTTACATTTATTTGAAATATCAAAATAACACAGAGAACTAGTTCAATATACAATACACTTCCTATTCTTCACAGAGAACTGAATTTTTCTATAAAGACATTTATACTTAAGAAACATTAGACAACCAAAATATCTATAAAACTCACAAGATAATTTATGCACAGTAAACAATAATGAATTTTTATATTTTAGATTTCTCTTTGCAACTGCTTTTAAAAGTATCCTTAATTAAAAACAAAAATTATGATTTGAGAATGAAAAGTTCAAAAACATTTTTATTTTAATGTACATAAGTCCCCCTTAATCAAAACATTTAATACACAATGTGAGGCAGTTAAATGCCTGGCTTTGGGTCATTTTTGGCAGTCACACTCACCAACTGTAATAGTCTTATTTATAGGGATAAATAGAGTGTGACTGTTGGAAGGAACAAAAATTTTATAGTCACATCACAGTACACTGTCCAACTTTGATGCAAGCAGGGATACCAAGCCCAAAAGAAACACAAGAGGCGCAATAACAAGATGTGTACATGCCCTTCATTCAAAAAAGGTTCAGAATCTCCAACAGTAATGCAAGCATTGACATTACTTTTCTTTACCTAAGAATTTGAAAAAAAGAGATTATGTTCTTTGTATAACTTCTAAGCCCTAAAATAATCCTTAATTTCTTCTCTGAATATAATCCTTAATTTCTCTTTATATAACTGGATGCATAGGCTAAATTTAAATTGTCTGGGGATTTTTCAAGAATCATAAATTTAAGATCAATACACAGCAAGTTGAAACATGAAGAGTAAGCAAAGCATAAGTACCCTCTGTACAAAAACCTTCTTTTTCTCATCTTCCACACAAACTAATCCTATTACTTCTATCTTATTATTATTACTTCCAAAGAGAAAGAGCAGAAAGCATGCTAACATTGTAGGAAGAAAGGATCTTAATGAAAAATATTGTTAGAGGAAATAAGTAAGAATAATTTTAGAGGAAATAAGGAGGGATTCTCCTCCTCCAAAAACAAAAAACAAAACTACAGACTATACTAAGAGAAAAATGTGCAAAAATAAAGGGGGAATAGGCTCTAAGGAAGAATGGTCTAGTTCTTAGAAATTTAGGAAATTATTCTCACATTAGCCATTACTCACTCTAACAGCAATAGCATTATCAAAATGCTACTTAAAGTATTAGAAATGCTATCTGTTCCTTAATAAAGATACATTTTTAGTCATTTTAAATTGGCAATGAATCTCAGAATATTCAGATACAACTTTGTTTCCAAGTCCTAATTTTTCCTGAATTAATCAACTCAAGTTATATACTGGCTGGGATGTTGCTGCTCCTAATGAGAAACTCATCTCAAACCATCACCTCTTGTTCAGTTTTAGGCAAACTGAAATAAGAAGTCATTCAGTGCAGAGCTGTGTAATTATGATAATTGGTATTAAAAAGAAAGAGAGAAAGAGAGAGACAGAAATGTAAACACACACTGCTCTTATTTTATTTGTCAGATTCCTCCAATAAGCATCTAGAGACAGGCCCAAGAGTGGCTTCACAGTAACTATAAAGGCCACAATAGTGATTAAAAAATGATATATAAATCATAAAAACAAATGTTCACACTAGTATTTAGTGCCAATTTGCCTATATAAACATAAAGCAACCTAAAAAGAAGTTGCCCAGCCAGCAGGCAACACAAACATAAGACCCATAATCCACTCCCCCCAAATAATTAATACATAACCAGTACAATATGGCAGCAGAATCAACGCTAAACAACTACAACACACTGAAAAGGCACAAAGCATTCAATCCAGAAAAGACTGGGTATAAAAGGACACTGTCAAAGAACTAATGCTCAAAATCTGACTTTTCATCAAATATTCTAGAATAATATGGTAGGGAGAAAACTCAAGTTTATAAACATACCAGTTTAGCTGTGTTTTTAATTTGTTTGCTATTATAGAGTAAAAAGCAATGAATGATAATTACTTATTAGCCCTTAACTAACAGTTTGTTGGTCACCCTACAAAGATGCTTTGACACTGTTTAAGGTAGACAGAAAATTATTAGTGTACCTATTTCCTGATCTACCATCACTTAAAAGGAAGTCACTTAATAAAGCACCAATTTAAAACTCTATTTTGCTACTCCTCTTCTCCCAGGAATAAATGTCTAAATTTCTTAAACGTATGCAAAGATCACTATCTTCACAGTAACTGGTTAAATCTTGCTGGTATAATGACCAAACTCTAAACTTAGATGGTATTTTAGTGTGCAAAAAATAGGTTGGTTTCTTACGAAAATAACCTAAACTTGATTTTTTAAAAATGTCTAAGGTAGAAATTATTTTGATAGTGTAGTGTTAAAAAAAAAGCTTATTTAGTGTTTAATAGTTAAAAACGTAACAATGGATTAACTAAAATGAGGGAAACTGAGTATTCTTACTTGTAATTGGTTTGTCAGTATGACTATTCCCAGAGTATTTTCTTCTGCTCTTATATTAATACATATAAACACAAACACTTAATACTTAATCTCCATATTCAAACTATTTATTTTTAAAAATCCATTATTCTAGACTTCAACTGTGCTTCTTTGGACAAATATTTATTCAAACAACAAAGAATTTAAATTCTTTTAAACTATTTAATATCTACTAAAAATCTTTGGTGCATTTAAGTCAAAACTGATTAGATTAACAAATTTCTGCACTTGATAAATTACTCAATTTACAGATTAAGTGCTAACTGCTATCTGCTAAAAAATTAATTTAAAACAATAAATTATGCTCATAAAATAAAAATTCTGAACGAGACTAAACTTAATTGCAAGATTCAAAATTCTAAGCATAGTTATAAAATAAATGAATTTTAGAGTTACAGAGCATTTGTCCAAAATGTTCTAAATCAAATATTACAAAAAATCAACAGAAAAGAATAGACCTCATGTTATACTTTTTATGCCAACTTCAAAAGTTTATAATACATTCAGTTTGCCTAAATCCATGAGGTTTTCACAATTTTACAATTTTTTATACTTTTGAAAATTAGAGGCAGCAGATTTGTTTTGTTTTTTGTTTCTTTTATTTTTTTTCACCCACTGAGACTATTTCTTCATAAAAATTATACTACCTACCACTCGGACTGGGTTAAGATTAAATGAGAGAATATAGTGCCTGGCACACAGTAAGCATTCATTAAAAGTTTTCTTCTTTTCCTACTAGTAGTTCTGCCACTTATTGACTTCATGAGCTTAAATGAGTTTCTTTTTTTAAAATCTTAACCTCAGTTCCTTTATCGCCAAAATGGGAATACGTTATGTTCTTTCTATATCAGAGCTAGTTATAAGGTTCAAATGAGATAACATATGTGAAAGCATTTTATAAAACAGTAAATCACTACTCAAATTTAATTTATCTATAATATTAACTAAATACAATTAGATAGTTATATTTCACTGTACATAAGAGATGCATTCCAAGAAAGTTCTATGTAAACCAGTTCCTACAATTAAACCATATATTTAAAGCATTAGGACATTATTGTTGAGAGAACCCTACAGTAAATACCTTCAAAAAGCAAAGTATTCTTTTCAATGTGAAAATGCAATATCCTCTTTTTCTGCCACCAAACATAACATATACCATATTCATATACATACACATATATTCCATTTGCCATTTTATAAGACCAAACTTTTCTACATTAGCTTATATGCAAGGCATGGTACATTTTAAGGTATGATTTATTTTCATTCACGCAAAATTTTTAGGTATAATCTTGCCAGTCTTTATGATAAAAATCATAAAGAAAATGTATTTTTAAAAGGCAATTTGAAAGCCTAACAGACTAACAATACCTCATATAGTCAAGCTCAATCAAACCAATACCCAAGATATAACATTTCCAAACAAAGAAAATAAGAATGCTTTAAAAAGAAGAATTAATACAATAATTATGTCTACTGGTCTTAAAATAATTACAATCAAACCTTGATACATGAGGCAAAAACTCAGACTGCCTTTTACTATTTATATGAGATACTTTGGTTAACTGCCTTAATTTTCAACGTGTTTTTCTATCTTCACTAGTATGGCGAATGCTCCTGCAAAGTACCTTCATATCTTAAGTGCTTCAGCAAAATTTCTCCCATCACTAATTTGTTAAATTTTATTCAGTAAAACTTCATTATTTTATTTGTGATTTTTTTCACAAGGGCTGGGCCAGACTTAACAGTTTACACCAAAAAAGTGCTTAAAGCAATTAGGAGTGTAAACAAACTGAAAGAGAAAACTTTTAAACTGCTATGTTCTAGTAGTTTATTTACAAATGACATGCTAATAATAAATCAACCCTACCTAGTCTAACCCTCAAGCAACTCTACTGGGAAATATTATCTATGTTTTAAGTTAAAATTGACTTGAAAATATGAAAAGTGCATGTCTTTAAAGGTATTTTATAATTTTGTCTGACTTTTTCCTCAATTTTAATCAGTGAGGTTTTATTATAAATGCTATTTCCTTTTACCAAGTCCTCAGCTTCTGTCTCATACAAAAATAAAAATTAAGAATAATTACAGACACGTTTATGTGAAAGCAAAGTTAAAGATCTAGATTGCATGTAACTGTATATAAATAGTGGTTCTATTTACTTAAACAACTTTAAGTTAAATTAGGCACAAATTTTATAATTTGGCACCTTTTCTAACAACTACACATGAAATATCTAGATTCTATTTCCCAGTGTTTCTATCAGCCAAAGTAAATGAAACCAAAGTTTCAATCATCTTCCTTAATGAAATGAAGATATATGATGTGTTACGTTGTTAATGTTTCTGAAATAAATGGTAAAGTACAAAAGGTAAACTTACCTTGAAAAACATCTAGCTAGAACGGTCACATTTGTCTTTTAACACATTTTCAACTTATATAATTTAATGCCTACATGTATGCTTGCCTTTCTTATTCATAATAATTGAAGTATAGGCAAAAAACCAATTAACTGGATAATTGTTTCAATCCTACATTTAATAAGTGAATTTTACTTTAGTTAGTCTTCTAGCTTTGAGTCTGAAAAAAAGTTCAAAAGATATAACCTAAAATTATGGATAGATGGAAAGATAACACAGACATATCCACCAAGACTTTCTTACACTTGTTTGTGAGGAGATGGGAAAGAAAGAAAAGGAAAAGGAGATTCAAGAATAAGAATTCCCACTGATTACAAAAACAAACCCTATAATACCAGCAGCTAATAATTCTGAAAAGTTTGAGAACTCATTAAAAATTAATGCTAAATAATCTTTAAAAATCACAAAAAAAGTTCACTTCAAATATTATGCCAGAAAAATCTGTTCAAATATTCATATGTTCAGTAAACAGAGACACACAGTTTTCTGGATTTAAAACTGTTCTGAGGACTTGAGAAACTAGAGAAAATGGAAAAATAGCAGCCCTACTAATTTAAAAGTTATCAGCTATTGGCTACCATTAGCATATAACCATAAAAGAGTCTGTGGAATGTTTAGATTTACTCATGAATGATGTTCATTACTAGAAATATTTTGAACACCAGTAGGGTTATCAAGGCCCAATAATGTTCCAAGATAAGACTGTTCTCTAGGATCTAGCATTTGTTCAGGTCGAACCGGATGAACTATATTTGCAGGCTGAGGAGTAAGAGTATATTTTTCCAGAAAAGCTAAATCGGCTGCTCGTGGATAATCAGATGATTGTGGCTGTGGTGACAGAATCTCATGAGAAGATGGTGGGAGTGTGGTGGTATGCCGCACTAGCTCACTTGGAGTGTCTGGCATCTGAACTGGAACCAGTGTTACTGGAACACATACTTCAGCAGACACATTCTGTAACATAGTCTTGGCTTCGGACTGATACATTTTGGGCTGATCCATATATTGTTTTGTTTCTGTTTGAAAGATTTTATCATCAGATGAGTACTCTACAGGCAAGGATACAAGTTTTTCCTCAGAAGTACTGAGAGGATCATCAGGAGATTTGATCTCATGAACGTGGTCAATGTGGTATTTCAGCTTGTCTTTCCGCTTAAATGTTGCATTACAGTGCTGACAGTTGAAAGGCCGGGCATCAGAATGAATAACCAGGTGTTTTGTTAATGTTTTCTTAATTCTAAAAGACTGATTGCAAATTTGACACTTGTATGGTTTTTCACCTGTATGAACAAGAATGAAATTAAATGTAAAATGCACTCACTTGATAAAACAATGATATTAAGTAGCAGATTTTCCATGTGAATACTTGAAAGAACTTCATAATGGCAATAATATTGTATGCTATCACAAAATAGAGACAGTACAGTAAAATGGTAACGACAATGAGTTGACACATCAAAGAGATCTGGATTTGAATTCTGGCTATAACACTTTCAACCTTGAGCAAGCTACCCAATTTCTAAGCCTAGTTTCCTCATCTATAATGTGAGATGATTATAGCACCTAACTCATAGAGTTGGTGAATGGATTAAAAGAGAAAGTGAAGTGATAAGTTCAAGCTGGTTCTTTGGGTCAGAATGAGAAGTAATAATATTCATCTCCAGCCTGAGGCCAAATGAGGAGAATTGACCAGTAGAAAGAATACAGAAGTTGAATCCGTTTTCCATTCCTCTTGAGCCAGGTTTACTTACATACATACACATACGCGCGCGCGCGCGCACACACACACACACACACACACACACACACACACACACACACACACACACCATTACAATTCCTAGTTTAGCCAGTGTTGTAGGCAGAATAACGCCTCAGAGATGTACACACTCTAATCCCTGGAATCTATAGATGTAGATGTTACCTTATATGGTAAAAAAAGACTGCAGATCTGATTATGATTAAAACCTTGAAATATGGTCCAATTTCCAAGTGAGACCAATCTAATCACAGGAGTCTTAAAAAGTGGCTGCTAATTGAAGAAGAATGGGTCAGAGAGATGTGACATGAGAACTCAACCACCAATTACTGACTTTGAAAATTAAAGAAGGGAGCTAGGACCTAAGGAATGATGCAGCCACTAGAAGCTGTGAAAGGCTCTTAGTTTACAACAAGCAAAAAAACTGGAATCTCAGTCCTTGTACTACAACTCAGAGAATTGAATTCTGCCAATAACCTGAATGAGTTGGAAATAATTCTCCCCTAGAGCCTCCTGAAAGAAATATAGCTCTTCCAACACCTAGCCTGGTGTCAGACTTCTGACCTAGAGAACTATAAAATAATCTGTATTGTTTAAGTCAGTACATTTGTGGTAACTTCTTAAAGCAGCAACAGAAAACGAACACATATGCAGACATATTAGTATTGCAACAGACACAAAGGCACATTTTAAAACCCAAATGAAGTGGTTTTATATTGTCATATGGGTTTTATTGATATCATTATCTTCTCATCTCTCCATTTAAAACATTATCAATTCTCACAGTAAATTAAAAGATAATTACATCTTCAATTTGAAATAATTATCAAATAAGTATTTGGTAAATATTATTGTTTAAATTTTGTAGCCTACTGGAACCTACAAACCCAATGACAGAAAATTTATACAGACTGGGATGCTGTGTACCTGGTAAAATTAAATTTCTACTTGTTTCTGGACTAATATCATTAATGATGTCACTAGAGAGAAAGTGGACATAAAGTAATACATTATATAAAGGATTAACATTTCTGAAATAAAAATATTTTTAACTGTGCATAGTACACACAGCATCTAACATCTGATTTTATATCTAAATGCCTAGAAACAGAAAAAATATGAAAAAGCTCAGAGGACCATGTTTTGAAAATATAACAAAACAAATTAAAAGACTGATAATTCCAAAATGCAAGTACTATCAAGTGCTTTCTATAAATCCCTGGCATCAATACTTTTCATGCAAGGAGCATTCTATGATTGGTTTTGAAAATGAAAATACTACTACAACATTATTAATATACTAAGAAGCAGAGTTTACTTTGAAAGATAAAAGTACTGGTTTTAAGTGTTTTCCCTTGGCATAGTAATAGCCATGATGGTCCTTGGGCATCTTCATTAAAAAGGTTTTATGAATCAAAGATTTCCTTTTAATGAATTCCAATAGAAATATGAAATACAAAACAAGGTATGGAATGTGACTAAAGTAGTATTTACAGGATAACATAGCCCCAAAATACGTACAATAAAAAATAAAAAATGCTAACTTGAATATCTCTGGCATCCACATAAAGAAGCTAGAAAAAGACTTATAAACCCAAATGAAATAGAAGATATATGAAAGATAAAAGTGAAAATTAAATATAAAACAAATCAACAAAGAGAGAAATCAGCAAAACCCAGTGGTTGCTTTAAAATATTAATAAAATCCATAAATCACTAGCAAAAAATAATACATTACTAAAAACAGGAATAAAAAAGGCTTATCACTAAAGATTCTATAGTCACTAAAAAGATAAACAACAAAATACCCTAAAATCTGCCAATAGATTTGATATTTTAGATTAAATAGAATTCCTTTAAAAAAAGCAATAAAGAAATTGAATATATGACAGCTGGATAACTATTAAAGAATCTTTAATTCAAGCCTTTTCCTAAAGAAAACTAATTTAGAGGGCTTTATCAGTGAATTCACCTAATCAAGTGAGGAAATAATGCCAATTTTTCACAAACTCCTCCAAATAACTGAAAAAGATGTATTCTTTTCCAAATCATTCTTTGAAACCGACATAGTTATGACAACATAGTTTGTGAGGGAAATTACAAGGGAAAAAAATGTAGGCAATATGTCTCATAAACACAGACAAAAAAATACACATAAGCAACAGTACCTTCAAAAATCAATTTTAAAAATCATGTTTTTATAAGACACTTGGAGAGCTAGAATATTCCTGCCAAGATGTGGTTTTGGCAGGCTAAGTTGCACAGGTAGTGCTGTGCAAGGGTTAGGATACTTGATTTGAAATCCAAGTGATTTGAAATCCAAGTGATGTCCAGGTTTGGGCATCACTTGCTATCCACGCCTTTGGGAGGCTGAGGTGAGTGGACTGCCTGAGCCCATGGGTTCGAGACCCGTCTGGGCAGGCGAGACCTCATCTCTACAATAAATCAAAAAATTAGCCAGGAGTGGTAACGCGCTCCTGTAATTCCGGCTACTCGGAAGGCTGAGGCGGAAGGATCGCGGAGCCCAGCAGGTCGAGGCTGCGGTGGCCGGAAGCGGCTGCTGAACTCCGGTCTGGGCAACAGAGTGAGACTCCAACTCAAAAAAAAAAAAAGTATGTCCTTGTGCAAGTTACTTCATCTCTGTGTGCTGCGGTTTAGTCTGTAAATGGGGGCTAATAGAATTACTGCTTTTACTGACCTTGAACAATTATCAGAATACTGTAAGAAAGGGATTGGCAGTAGTGGGAAACTGCCAGGGGATGGGGGGGAGGATTGGTAGTTGAGGGAAACTGTCAGGGGAGGGAAGGGCACACCTCAACAACAAGGGTACCTGCATAATGAACATTTGTATACCTAACCCTGAATAGTACCCCGCATCTTTAAAATAAAAAATTTTTTTAAAATCATAATTGCAAATTATTAAAAGATCTTCCCTTGAGGATAAGAATAAAACAAGGATGTTCACTATCAATGTTTCTACTAGAGATGTAACCAAAGCAAGAGGTTCTTCTCCACCCCTTTCCCACAAGAGAGACAGTATGTTATAAAGATTAAAAAGGGAAAAATAAACCAGTTGTTATTCAGATGACCTGTTTGTACACTTAAAATATCTCCAAAAAGTTATAGATAAACTACAACAATCTAATTGTTGAATTTAGAAAGGTACTGGATAAAAAAATCAACATACAAAGTCAATGACAAATGAAAAATAAAAAATACAGTTTAAAATTTTATACAAAAACATCAACTACCTAGGTCTAAATCTAATGAAAGAAATATATTTATATCAAAAACTGCAAAACATCTTTAAAGAACATTTAACAAAAATTAATGGAGGGATCTAAGGTGTTCTCTTTCAAGTCATGAGTTCTATTAGGCTTACTACTTATAACCAATATGGAAGATAGGATCAACATAGTTTTCTCATTTTACACACCTATTTATGCACCCCCAAGTTATGATTTTTTTTTCATTTGGGGGGGTGTGATTTTGTTCTCAGCAGTAGCACTGTATCACTAAAAAAGTCTTTAGTCATAAATTGCCTGAATTCAGTTATTTCTCATTCTAATATTTATGAAATCAATTATTTTATTTTTCAGAAAAGTAGCTTGACAAAATCCAAATTGAATATAAAACAAAGTAGCCATAAATGCATAAACAGGCTTTTTTTCTTAAGAAAAAAAGGTTTAAAAATGTTAACTTAGAGTCAGGCACGGTATAATCCCAGCACTTCGGGAGGTGGAGGAGAGAGAATTGCCTGAGCCCAGGAGTTTGAGACCAGTCTGGGAAACTTGGTGAGTCTTCATCTCTACAATAAAATTTAAAAGAATTAGCTGGGCATGGTGGCGCACGCTTGTACTTCCCACTACTCTGAAGGCTGAGGTGGAAGTACTGCCTGAACATGGCAGGTCAAGGCTCAGGTGGTTGTGAGTGTGCCACTACACTCCTGCCTGGGCGACAGAGTAAGATTCCGACCCCTACCATCCCGAAAAAAGTTAACTGATATGTGAAGGCAAAAAAGGACTCAGACAATATATAAGAAAGAAGCCAACAAATTCTTATGTCAAAGTGAGCAGCACTCACAAAGAGGAAAAAAGAAAGATTTAGAAAGTAAGTTTTAGAAAGCAGCTAGAACAAAGCGTCCTACTACAACTACCTATCACGACTGGCTAAATAAAAAGGCAAACTATACAATGGTAACTTGATAAACAAGACAATAAGGTCATAGTGTACTACTCTCTTAAAAGAGAAAAAATAGGCCGGGCTCAGTGGCTCAGCCCGTAATCCTAGCACTTTGGGAGGCCGAGGTGAGTGGACTGTCCGAGTCAGTGGGTTCAAGATCAGCCCTGGCATCTTGGTGCAACCTCATCTCAACAATAAATCAAAAATAAGCCAGGCGTGGAAGTGCGCACCTGTAGTTCCAGCTACTTGGAAGACTGAGGTGGAAGGATTGCCAGAGCCCAGCAGGTATAGATGCTGGGGTGGCCCTAAGTGTGCCACTGCATTCCAGCCTGGGCAACGGGGTAAGACTCCAACTCAAAAAGAAAAGAAACAGATAGGCAAAGCCTAAGAAAAGTCTTCAGAAAGTGAAATAAAGAGGAATCATAAAACAACCAGAAAAGGAAACAATGAAAGCTAAAAGTTAAGTATATTTTCTATGGAAAAACATGTTTCCAAATTCTAAGAACTGATATCTACAAGTATTGACGCTTACATAATAGAGAATAGAAAAACCTAAATATTGCTCAGTCATACGAATTTCAGTGAGTAAAAGTCTTAATGGAGAAAAAACAACAAAGGTTTAACCAAGAACAACAAAGTATAAATATCCACATCTCACTCTTGAATAACTGTACACACAAAAATATACATATAAACTACCCAATAAGTTTTACCTGAATGAGTCCGAAAATGCATTTCCAGACTTGATTTGCCTTTAAAAATTTTCTTACAGACATCACATTGATGAAATGTTGCTTTATATCTAAGAACATAAAATTTTAAGTTTTTCAATACAATGCTAATAAATAACATAATGAAAGTAAACTTAATTTACAACTGTTATGTAATTCTCACAGTAATAAAACATAGAACTCAAAAGTAACATGGAGCCAGGCTCGGTGGCTCAGCCTGTAATCCCGCGCCTTTGGGAGGTTGAGGTGAGTGGATGGCCTGAACCCGCAGGTTCGAGACCCGCCTGGGCAGCGAGACCTCATCTCTACAATAAATCAAAAAATCAGCTGGGTGTGGTAGCGCATGCCTGTAATTCCGGCTACTTGGAGGGCTGAGGCGGAAGGATCGCCGGAGCCCAGCAGGTCAAGGCTGCGGTGGCCAGGAGCAGCCACTGCACTCCAGTCTGGGCGACAGAGTGAGACTCCAACTCAAAAAAAAAAGTAACATGAAAATGCTTTTTAAATATTGACCTTGCCTCTGTTTCTTCCTCTTCCAGTTATATTCAACAAACAAATCTATAAAAAAGAGGTCCGAAGATTTTCAACTGCTTTAAGTTAGTGAAGTTTTATTGGCTATTAAAATATATGAGGGGAAAATGATAAGGATAAAAACAGAAGGAAAGCTAAAGAAAACAAAGGGACATGGCAAAAAATTTATGAAAAAAATAACAGCAGATATGACCATCTAGGAATCTTCTATTAAGCCATTAAACATATTCACAAAAACATAAAATAATGCCACTTTTTACATTTTTTTATTTTCTAAAGTAGTTACTTTTCAAAAAATTGCTATTTACACTAGCGTTTGACAGTAAGCGAATTAACAAATATTTAAAAATTGTGTTTTAATGCCTAATATGATTCAAATAATTTATTTAAGCAACATAATCTACATTATATATTGTTATAATTTATATTAAAATACATTAAACATTAATATACATCAATAATATAATATGATATTATAATAAATACATATTCGCCTGTATTCCCAGAACTTTGGGAGGCCAAGGAGTTCCAGACCAGCCTGGGTAACATAGGGAGACATGCTTTCTACAAAAAAAATTTAAAAATTATCCAGACATGGTTATGCATGCCTGTAGTCCTAACTACTCAGGAGACTGAGGTGGAAGGATGGCTCAATTCCAGAAGGTGGAGGTTACAGTGAACTACGATAATGCCCCTGCACACCAGAAGGCTCCTATAAGTATAATTTGTAAGTATATAAAGGTGTCATGATAAAACAAAAGTTACAGAATCTTTGGAGCAAGTGAGTTTGTACTTCTAAGTCTATTATCTGCCTGTTCAATTCTGCTTACTGAAGCTCTTATCTCCTTTTCTTTTCTTTTCTTTTTTTGAAAGCAGGATTTATTGAGAGGACAGAAAAGCTCCTACAGTAGAAGGGGACCCCAGGGGCTTGCCCCTTATCTCCTTTTCTAAACAGTTTCATGTATATCTTTATACCCCAGCACTTAGCAGCATTCCTAGCATATACAGAATACAAGAGTTCACTGAATACATGAATACTTTGATTCAATTAGTGAATTACTAAATAAAATTAATGAAAGAAATAATAAATAAACCAATATGTGAAAAATATAAAAGGTGAATACAAATCAACACTTTCCCTACTCTTCTTTAAATTGCTCTTTGATATACTGTATTTATATATCCTACATATATTTTGTTGATCATGCTCAGGACTATTAAACTAAGTCCCTTGGTACCTTAGAACTTGTTTGTTACTTATAATTTGCCCCAAATACCTAGTTGAAATACATGAATTCTTTGAACATTTTACTCAGCAACTAACCTCTGTTAGACCTGGATATTTAACTAAAAAATTGATGTTCAAGACAGCACATCTCCTTCAAACTAAATATCATTTTAAATGCTTAGTGTGATTAAAAACAAGTTTAAATTCTAACTGCAAATATTTCTGGCGATCCTTCCGCCTCAGCCTTCCAAGTAGCCGGAATTACAGGCATGCGCTATCACGCCCGGCTGATTTTTTGATTTATTGTAGAGATGAAGTCTCGCTGCCCAGGTGGGTCTCAAACCCGCGGGCTCAGGCAATCCACTCACCTCAGCCTCCCAAAGGTGCGGGATTACAGGCTGAGCCACTGAGCCCTGCTCAAATATTTCTTAAGAATTGCTGTCTTATTAAGTATAATGTACAGGCAGTATATTTAACTCTCAAAGAGCCAAAGCACTCAAAGATAAATGAAACCACAAAGAATGCCAAGGTTTATATTAATTGTTAACTTGCATGTGTACCACCTCCTAGCCTTTGAGCTAACTGAAAACAAGTAGGAAAAAAACATACTTTGCTCAATTCTTTTAGGGCTACAGAGAAGATGCATAAGTTATAGAAAGAGAGCTGGTTAACCTATCCCCAATCAAACAGAATAAATGAAAAAGTTTTAACTTTCCCCTGAGACTTAGCCAATGTAGTTATTATGAGAAATTTTGCTTTTTCACTTACTTTTGCCACACTTTTTCTCCAAGGTGTACACTTTTGTAATGAACAGTGAGATGATCCCTACGACCAAAACATTTTCCACATTCTTCACACTGATGAGCTTTTTCACCTTAAAATAAAGACAAAATATTTTAATTATAATATGCAATTCTGTTTTCTTCCCCCCGCCCTCAAAAACAAATTACCATATTTTGGAAACCACATGATGGAAAATATATCAGGAAAGAAAATCCACCATTTCTTCTGGGATACTTCCTTTATATTCCTTACTTAAGTAACTTTCTTCAAAGAATCTATGCTTGGATATGAATTTTTCCCCCACTTGGAAAAGAAATCAGTAGGCTTTTGCTGTAGACTTCAAATCATACTTTTTAATGTAACAGAGCAAGACAGATGAAACTATTCAAAAACTCAGGTTTTTAAAAACAATATATATAGTCTAGATATGAACTACAAATGGACATATATTGAATCAAGATGAGGCTATTTTTCTGTTTATAAAAAGGTCCCAAACATTTTCAGATCTTTGTACTTTACTTTTAAAAAATTTTTATCTGTGAGGATTTCTTACATTTACAATGAGCCAAAATATAAATATAATAAAAAATTCTACATAAGTCCAATTTCTCACCCTTATCCTTACATTCAGTAACAACATCCTGTCTCAAACCAGTGTGTTAAAGCATGTTAATTGTATAATTAGGAATTTAGAATTTTAACCCCTAAAAATAAAAATGCATAATTACAAAAAAAGTCATCAGCTCTTTAGCATCTCTTAAAAGTGGTAATAACAACTGCAACCTACCTCACTGACATCATTAAAGAAAATAATTACTATCTGTTGCATACTTTATATCCAAGCTATGTTTATAATAATAGTAATAATCACCTGTTCTATTGTGCTCATAGAGATGGCTCTTTCCCATTATTGTGCTCACATAGTTGACTCTCTTAGTACTTCCTGAACATCAATCTGAGAGGAAAATATGAAAGAAATCCCCAGAATATAAAAATTATAAATACGGTATAAAGATCTGAAATGATCAGGATTATTAAGGGTTTCTAAATTCACTAAAACACAAAATTTCAACACCCAATTATAATCATTTCCCTTTCAACATCTAAGTTTTACCAACTTTTCAAATCCAGTCAATATGAGAAATAATATTGAAAATTCTCCCTTTAGGGAAGTGACAATAGCAATTATTGCACATATCCATCTAATGTGTAAAATGCAAATGTTGAGAATTTATTTAAAATTATACTTTAAAATATACTTTACAGTTACAAAGGATTAACAAATTATTCAAATTATAGTAAACATAACATAAAGTTATGTCCCTTTTAGATGCATTCTTAAAAAGGTTTTTAGGACCAGTAATACAAAGAAGTGGCCAATATAAACCAAATTATTCAAATTGTAGCCAAAATAGACATGATGTCATAATATGTTCTTTTCAGGTGTTTTTTTAAAAAGATTTTGAAAATAGCATTACAAAATACAGCTTACCTGAGTGTATTTTTTTGTGCTTTGTAAGGTGGTCGTGACGAATAAATGTTTTTCCACATTCATCACACTCATATCTTTTATCATCATGATGTACTCGTAAATGAAGTCTAAAGAAAAAGAAATTGAAGACCATTGAAATGGGTGCACAGAAGGAAAAAGCCTATTAATGAACAACTGATGAATAAATAATGAAAACTGAGCTGGCTGCTCAACCACTCATACGTTATTTACTCTACTTCTCTGACTTTCAGATTCCTTTCCAGTCTTTTACCACTGACCCTGGGTCTTTACTCACCTCTTTCAAAACTGCATTTCAACATATGCTTAAACCACTCTGGACCATATTTTTTCTCAACTTATTAGATTGTTAACTTGCATGTGTACCACCTCCTAGATCTTATATTAAGTTATATTAAGTTCACTGAAAATTCCAAATGTCCAGGATTGTTATGTGACTGGCTAAATCTCAAAGATATCAAAAGTAAGATCAAATCAGGAAGGAATCAGAATCAGACAAGTAGGGTAAGTATACAAGTGACTAGAAATAAAAATAATGATAACAAATGAAGCAGCAAATAATTGAGAATTAAGCCTGTCCTGAATAACTGCTACCAATTACAAACTGATAGCTGATAATTTACTATATTTTAGAAGAACTCAACTTTATGAAAATTACATTTTTACGACTTTTTTCACATGAATTGAACAAACTGTAGCTCATTTTATAGTCATCCAAAGACTTTTTAAAAGGCTTAGATTAAGATTAACGAGTTATTTTTATCTCCACAACTTCTATCTATACATATCCTAATGAAAAAAATAGCTTTCCCATTCAAATTGCCAAAACACATACTGGTTCTGCCAAAACCAGTAAACTGACTAGACTAATTCCAGAGGGGAAGCGTTCTGTTTAAATTTAAAATAAGGTAAATGAAAGTGTACATCTTAAGGTCTTCAGATCTAAATTCTTATGCACATTAATAAAAATTAAAATTGTAGACATTTCATAACTAATAATACACTATTTAGAAAAAAACAACTTTTCATAGACTACAAATATGGTATGGAATTTGCCATAAAAATAATTAAATTAGTTATAATCACAATTGATGCACAGAAGACTTTCAAAAACTAAGAATCCAGGCCAGGCGCAGTGGCTCATGCCAGTAATCCCAGCATTTTGGGAGGCCAAGGCAAGAAGACTGCTTGATCCCAGAGTTCAAGACCAGCCTAGGCAACATAGCAAGACCTTGTCTCTAGAAAAAAATTAAAAATTAGCCGGGCATTGCATGCACCTATTAGTTTTAGTCCCAGCTACTAGCGAGGCCAAGGAGGAATGATTGCTTAAGCCCCGGGGGTTGAGGCTGTGGTAAGCCATGATTATGCTACTGCACTCTAGCCTGGGCAACAAAATAAGACCCTGACTCAAAACCAAACAAACAAAAATCCCCTCAGAGTTTCAGTTTTTAATTTTGTCATATTTTCAAACTAAAATATTCCTTGATAGCAAAGAGTGAAAAAATACAATAAGTTTAAAACGTCAGAGTTTTAATGAATTTCCAATTAAAGAAAATTAATAAATATTTAGTAATATCTTAGTAAAGTCTTCAGCAAATCTGGTGATGAGGAAATATTTAATAATTGCTTTATACCACAGAAAGAAGATAATAAAAGTAGCAAGAAAAAAAATCTATAAAGCTTTTTGTGCAACTTTGTCTTAGTCATAAGGTCTAAAATATGTTTTATCCAACAAACTAAATTTAAAGCAACAAGAAAATAAAACCAAAATGGAAAAATATTTTTTATCTTACTTAATAAAAGAAAAAAATGGCTTTACTTACCTATATGAACTTCCATGACGAAAACTTTGCCCACAAATACTGCAAAGGTGAGGTTTTTCTCCACTATGGATTCTCAAATGTTCTTTCAAAGTAGTTCTATATTAAAACATATATATTTAAAGATTTCTAAAATGCCAATGCATATATAGAGTAAACACAGATTTCCAGAATACCTACTAGAAAGGTATGCAAACTACCAGATATTATGGCAATTTTCCCCTCTTTCTCCTACAATATTTTTGTTCCTTATTGGACTAGTCTCACAGTATATAAACATGCTTGTTATATATCTCACCTTAAAAATATAAAAAACAAAAAATTAACTTTGGTCTCCTTTACCATTTGTCTGCTCAGAGATTTAATTATACAGCTCAAGCAAACTCTCAAGAAGTATGAATTAAAAAATGCTCATTGTCACAACGAATTAAGTAAACTGATGTGTATGTTCATAGATAAGGTTTAATATTTAAGTAATCCAGTTTATTAGTACTCCTCTTTCCAAATATGTGCTCAACACTTGCTGAAAAAATGTTTTCAGGCAAATAAAATATTACAGGTATTTCTAACTTCCAGGTGCTCATATAAAAAAACGAATCCACATGAAGGATTTAATTATCACTATTCCTATGTCTTCCAGTTCCAATGACCATGGTCGATTACTGGGAAACCATTCCTCCTCCAAGCACATCACTAGCAATTCCTATAGTTCTCACATTCAAAGTCTCTTCATATATCTGCAGCACTGAGTAAAGATAAACAAAGTCATTTTAGGAGGGAAGGAAATGAAAGGCAAACATGGCTGACTTTTTGCAAGCTTTCCTCTGTCATCACTACAGTCATGTGCGGCATAACAATAGTTCAGATCACATACACAACAGTGGTCCCATAAGATTATCAGGGAGCTAAAAGTTTTCTAAACCTTAGCGGCATTGTAGAACACTACTCATATATCTATGATGATGCCTGTGTAAACAATCCTACTGCACTGCCCATTATATATAAAGTATAGCAAATACCATTATGTGTACTACATAATACTTAATAATAATAACAGTAATAAACTGTTAACTGGCTTATGTATTTACTACACCACACTTTTTAGCATTATTTTAGAGTACACACCCTCTGTTTATTTAAAAAAAAAAAAGTTGATTGTAAAACATCCTCAGGCAAGTCCTTCAGTAGGTATTCCAGAAGAAGGCATTGTTATCACAGGAGACAACAGCTCTATGCATGTTATTGCCCCTGAAGACCTTCAAGTGGAACACGATGAAGAGGTGGAAAATAGTGATATTCATGATGCTGACCCTGTATAGGCCCAGCGTAATGTGCTTGTCTGTGTCTTTGTTTAAATAAAAAAGTTTTTAAAAAAAAATTTAAAAACTTATAGAATACAAAGAAAATACTTTTTTATAGCTGTACCATATGTTTGAGTTTTAAGTTAAGTGTTGTTATAAAAGTCAAAAAGTTTATGAAGTAGAAATGTTACAGTAGGCTAAATTTACTATTACTGAGAAAACGTTTATATAAATTTACTGTAGTCTAAGCGTACAGTGTTGATCAAGTCTGGATGAGTGTGCCACAGCGTCCTAGGCCTTCACATTCACTTGCCACTCACTCACTGGCTCACCCCGAACAACTTCCAGTTTCGCAAGCTCCATTTACGACAATTGTCCTGTACAAGTGCATCATTTTTATCTTTTATATCATATTTTTACCGGACCTTTTCTATGTTTGGGTATTTTTAGATAAACAAATACCACCGTGCTAGTGTTGCCTTCAGCTTTCAATACAGTAACATGAGTACTGTACAGGTTTGCAGCCTAAGAGCAATAGGCTATACCATATAGCCTAGGTATGCAGTAGGCTGTACCATCTAGGTTTGCATAAGTGTACTCTATGATATTTGCTCGAAGACAAAATTGTCTAATGACGCACTTCTCAAAACATATCCGTATCATTAAGCAATGCATGACTGTACTTAGTTTTTATTTCAATCCCATACTGAGTTTAAAGGCTGAATTTTAAAAAAAGACAGAGCTTTGCCAGTAGATGGTGCTCTTTTACAAGGCCTAACAATACCGGACAGTCTGCAGGCATAACCATCCATATTCATGAAAAATATCCCTAAAAATATTCTTAGACCCTTACCTACTAAGTGTTTACAGTAAAAAGACGGGATCTTTATGTTACAGAAAGATCTTTAAAGGAAAAAAATGAATGTATAATATATATAATAAACCTTATAATTTGTCAATCTGTAAATGTTTTCACATATAGTATACCAATTTTCCTATTCCACCATAATGTTATTTTAAGAAAATGACTTTTCTAATTTTTTTAATTATAAGACTTGTGTATTTAAGAGTGTACAAAATTTATACATACCATTTAAGAACAGTATTAATCAAGTACATGCAGGTTAAGATAGAGAACATTACTGGCATTTTACAGGATCTCATCCTCCTTAACCCACCCCCTCCCGAAATAACATTTATGCTAAGCATTCCTCTTTTTTGTTTTATTACACATATATATATGTAGTATGTATATATGTGTATATTTGCATATAATGTTTATACTACAGACGTTAAATCACTATATATATATATATCACTAACCTACATATATATATCACTATATACATCAATAAACAAAATCATATGCTTTTGAAAAACTGAGCAGCAAGCACAAACCTAACAATATTGCTACAATCAGAGGGTCAAGAAGATAATATGAGTAGGATCTCTGGATCAGACTAGTTTTAGCTTTCCTGAGAGTTAACAAGAGACCTTTGTAGCAAGTCAATGGGTAATTACTTCATTAAAACTGCAGAAACATAGGGTCCACTATAGTTGGGACATCTGACAATTAGAGAAGACCAAGAACTGTAAGTCTGGCAGAAATATGGTCAAAGTGAGTAGGCAGCTCTATATATTTTGCTTCTAAGCTTACCATGACTTACCTCTAATTCTCATGGATAGCTTAAAAAATAACATTTTTGTGAAATGAGTAGCCTCAGCTAAATTAAGCAAAGGGCATAAACATAAGAGTAGGAACCTCATTAACACAGAGAAGCACTATGCAGAGGCAGAGTACAGAAAAGAAGTCAGACCTACTCTAGCATTCTGTTCCCTAGCTACAACAGGAAACATGCCAGCAGGAATCCTGGCAATGACAATCCTCACTATGTCTTGGCTCATACTACCAACAGTATGGACTACCCATTACATGTTTCACATCTAACATATTGGGATCTTCATTAATCATCTTCCTGTGATCTCCCTTTGGTTTATCTTCCATGTTAGAACTCCTATTTCCTGTAGCACTTGTCTTTCACTTTATGGGATTACTCTCTCACTTTGATGAAGCACACTCTTCAGTAACTTTATGAGAAAGGATACTTAAGGGCTACTTTTTTTGACACCATGAAAATGTCTTTTTCTATCCTCAGACTTGATTGCTAGCTTGACCGACAACAGAATTCTACTTGGAGATTATTTTCTTTGAGAACGTTAAATGTATTACTGGATGGTCCTACTTCTAGGGCTGCTGAGAAAAGTCTAAGTAATTCTAACCAATGTATGTGACTTTTTTCCCACCCTAGAATTATGTAAAAGTTTCCCTTTGTGCCCCATGTTCTGAAAAATCATAGTGAAGCAACTTGGTATAGGTCTATTTTCATCTAATGACCTAAACATTAGATTTGTCATTTCTATCCAGTAATTCATTCACGTCCTTCAGTTCTGAAAGTCATCTTGAATTATTTCAATGATGGTTTTTCCCTCTCCATTTTCTCTGTTCTTTCTTTCTGGAACTCCTGTTATTCCAATGTTAGACTTGCCTGGTCCTCTAATGTTCTAATCTTTTTTTAATATTTCTGTCTTTATTTTTTGTCCTTCAACCCTTTCAAACTCTGATTTATTATTTGAGTGACCCTTTTATATGGATATCTTATTCTTGTTTAATAGATTCTATATCTTCTGCTGGGGAAAAATAATTGTTCATTTCATTTTCTGAAATTTTCTTCTTCCTTCAATTTCTGTACCTTAAGGGTTTTTGTTTTTGTTTTTTTCTGTTTGTGTATATTGGAATCTACCTTTCATATTAAAGATTTTCCCCTTATGTCCTATAATCCTTGACTATCTGTTCATGATTAAGTGTGACATTAAAAAGTGGATGGGAAGGTCAAAGAACATGGGTGGGTCTTGATGACTCTGCTTTCTCTGTAGGTGATATGAGTGTACCACTTGTTAAGAAATATATATTTGCTCAGCTGGGCTCAGTGGCTCAGCCTGTAATCCCGTGCCTTTGGGAGGCTGAGGTGAGTGGATT
>NW_007258229.1:22875-67994 GCF_000164805.1 Carlito syrichta | reverse complement strand
TTGCCTGAGCCCGCGGGTTCGAGACCCGCCTGGGCAACTTGGCGAGACCTCATCACTACAGTAAATCAAAAATCAGCTGGGTGTGGTAGCGCGTGCCTGTAGTTCCAGCTACTCGGATGGCTGAGGCGGAAGGATCGCCGAAGCCCAGCGGCTCGAGGCTGTGGTGGCCGGGAGCAGCCGCTGCACTCCAGTCTGGGTGACAGAGTGAGACTCCGACTCAAAAAAAAAAAAAAGCAGCAATATATTTGCCCTTAGGTTACTCAGATTTTCAGACAACAGTCTTCTAATCTGCAGTCTATAGAATAAAATCTAAAAGCCAAGATGTTGGCAGGGATAAGACCAGGAGCTCACTGCTTGAAGCATTTAGAGGAGAGTGGGCACATTCAGGGTAGTATGGCTGTTGACTGCTTTCAGCATTCAGAATGCATCCAATCAGACAGCAACATGGCATACTCTAGTCCAGCAGTACTGTTGGGAGAGGGACAGGTGTCTAGCAATAATGACATGCATGTGTGAATGGTGGAACGGAATCCAGTGACCTAACTTGTAAAACTTCTAAAGTTTTTACACTAGTGATCCTGTTTTACCTTTCCTTTACTCTGGTTCCAGAGGTACCTGACACTGCCACTTCCTATACCTTTTGAGGATTCTGTGATATAAACTAGGTTCTCATATTTCTCCCTTGCCACTTTGGGATTTGTCTTTCTTATATCTGCTAAGTCAGTTACCACTGATCCATCTGCTTTATAGATTTAAAATCTGTGTCATTCTTGTTTTCCTTCTGTTCTCCCTGTCTTTGTGGCTTACTGTCTTTAAAAAATGTTAAACATGAAAAAAGCCTTTAATGTATTCTTAGTGGGGTTTCAAGAGATAAATATGTACTTTAATCACCTAAACCTGCAAATCTTGAACCCATATTCTCTTCTATAATATTTTGCATAATTTTTTCCTTATATTTCAAACTATAGCATAATTCAGGTATTTTGTATCTTGTGTTACTCTAACAAATCTATATAACAGTAACAGGATTTTTCTGGGTGTGCCGATAATTCTTCACCTTTCTCGTACTGATTTTCCACAGATAAAGCAAGTCCATTTTCTCTTTCCACCATGAGTACATTCTATATGGCGTTTCAAATTTCCAGTGTCATTAAATTGGCGACCACATATATCACATGGAAAAGGACCTATAAAGGAAAAATAGTGTGCATTTAAAAAGTAGATACTAAGTTAAATTTAATAGTTACGCTATAAGTTTATGCTTGTCACTATTAGTGCCTATGTCATAATATACTGCAATTATTTATTTATAGCTTGCTCTTCTCTTCTAGATGTTTATTCCTAGAAGAGACAGGCTACAATTATATCTATATCCCTAGAGCCGAGTACAGGACTTAGCATCTAATAGACATAAAATAAAACTGACTAAACTAATGAGTTAATAAATTGAAATAGCCAGTCCCTAGTCTGAAATTAAACTGGAACAAAGAAGAAAATACTACATACTAAGTTTCTTGAGAAAGGATGTAATAAGAAACTCTGGAAGAATAATCAGAGGATGTAAAACAGTTCATAGTTTGAAAATATATTGCTAATATATTCCTAATAACAAGTTTTTAGTGTTATTGAGCAGACTGAAAATACTGCAGCACATTCCTGTTTATATACCTGTTCATATTAATATTGACTGGATTTTGAATTTCACTATGATTTTACCAAATAAGCAACTGTAGGGAAGACAATATTCCACTGAATGATAAACCAAAAGGAAGACATAAGATGTGTGAAAAAGAAATATAGTAAATACAGTACAAGGAAGAAATATATTTAAAAGTCAATGTCAAGGAATTTGGAAGGAAAAACTGAAGAAGAAATTCTAATGAATTAATCATACTAGCACAATGGAAAAAAATGCAACTAAGACACTAGAATTCAGAAATGTATCTACAAGCAAAACTGCTTGGTAGCCACAATAGCTTTGAGTAAATTTTGACATGTTTTCCACATTAGAAATGAAAGATGACCTAAAAATGTATACTGTATTGTCTTAACATATTCTCATTTTAAATCTCTAATATTTAATTTTACATCAGATCTGAATCTTCTACTCATTAACTCATTGAACAAGTATTTACTGATTTTTAATTCATGTCAACCCCTATGTTAAGTGCTCTGAAAAATCTATCCACCTCCCCTCAACCAAAAAAAAAAAAAAAAAAGCTCCATGAAGTTGGAAGAGAGTCAGTATTTGCATAACTAAAAATAAATAGATGAAGTAAATAAAATGAACTTATTATGAGAAATGTGTGTTAAATAATGAAATAGCTACTAAAATCCTTCTACAAAAGATACCTGCACACACGTTTACTGCAATACTATTCACAATAGCAAAAATGTAGAACCAACCGTGCTGCCCATCGAAACCTGACTGAATAAAAAAAATGTGGTATATAAACATGATGGAATATTATGCAGCCATAAAGAAGGATAAACATGGACTTCGCAGCAACTTGGATGAATTTAGAGTCAATAATACTCAGTGATCTATCACAGAATCAATGAACTGAGTTCCACATGTTCTCACTTATAAGCAGACCCTGAGCATTTACCATAATAAGAAAGGGACTGGCAGTGGTGAGATACTGCTAGGATGTGGGGGGTGGGTGACACAACATCAGTAAGTGTATCTGATCTCAAACCAGGCAAAGTGGGGACCAAAGGGAGGCACAAACTTTACCTGTACAATGTCCATTTGTATACTTAATCCTGAACTGCTACACACATCTTTAAAATAAAAATATAAATAAATTTAAAAAGAGAACAAGGTCTCACTATGCTGCCTAGGCTGCCCTTGAACTCCTGGGCTCAAGCAATCCTCCTGCCCTCAGCCTCCCAAAGTGCTTGGATTATAGGCATGAGCCACTCACTGTATCTGGCCCTACTAGTATAACTGTTTATAAAATAACAACTATATATATAGCTGAAGGCTCCAGGCAGGCAAAGGAAGAAATAAAGCATTCTCTTTCACGTTCAGTTACTTATCAGAATCATGAGAAAAAATAACAACTACATTTTTCCCTATAGTGGATAGCCAGTTTTTAACTTTTATTTTTGAATTAAAGCTGGGAACTTAAACGAAAGCAGATCTTCATGCCAATTATTTAGATAGAAGAGAATTACAAGATCTGTTTTTTTAAGGTCAAATTATAACATTTACACTGATACAAGGGGGGACTCCCCCCAAAATCAGAATTATTTTTTGAAGAGTGGGCCCCTTGTACAGGCCTTCCCTATTAGGTAAGTGTTCTAGCAGCCCATCAGCATCAGTGTCCAGCTAGCATTGTTATGAGAGATTGCATTCGGCTTCAGGAAATTTTTTTTGGAGATTTTTTCCAACACATTTGCCCATTTCATGAGGGGTGATTTCCAAATGCTCCTGCCCACACTGTGCTGAGTGTTCACCAGTTTTTGACCAAAAAAGGTAAGAGCCCCATGCCTGATCCTCACTGTTCACCTGATCTCAGCCCAAGTGACTTTTGTTTCCCTAGATGAAAAAAGTCCTCAAAGGGAAACGTTTGGTTAATATGGAAGAGTTCAAACAAAACACCAAAAAAGGCCCAAAGTCCTAAAAAGGCATCAGAACTGACAAGTTCAAAAACTGTTCTGAGCAGTGGAAAAAGCATCTTGATAGGTATATTACAACAAAGAGTACCTTGAAGGTGACTGAAGTTTAAATAGGTAAGGATAAATATACAATTTTTTACAAATAAATTCCAAGCTTTTTAATATAGATATACCAGCATATTAAAAATTATTCTCCTTTAACTATTCAGATTGCATTACTTAGATATCTTTCCTTCTGATACAACAGAGTTTATCATCTTAATGTAGACACTATGAGTACAGTATAGCTTTGAATCACCTAAAGCAGCAGTTCTCAAAGTGTGGTATCTAGATCACCTGAACCATCATCACCTGGGAACTTGCTAGAAATTCACATTTTGGGGCCATATCCCACACCTACTGAATCGGATACTCTGGGGAGTCTGTGTTTTAATAAGCTCTCCAGTTGATCATGATACATACCAAATTTAAGCACTCATCTAAATAAATATTTATTTGTCAATATCCATCTTAAATGTGGTAACCAGAAATAAATGTAATTTTCTGGATCAATTCAAAATCAGATGATTATTTCCCTAATTCTGAAAAATTCAGTTTTATTAATATATTTTAAAACTATAATGGTTTTTGTCAATCATATCATATTATTAATTCACATTGTGTCTAAAATGCCTCTGCCATTAACTCCATTGGTAAAATGAGGAGTTTGGATGTACCAATTCACAGTTCTTCAAGACCCAATGGCTAAAAGTCAGATTATTGTCATAAATTTATAACTTTATATTTATTCTCAATTAATTTTAACCTAATTTATTTTGACCTGTTGTACAACATACAAAATTTTCTTTTTTACATATATTTTCTGGTATATTAAATACTCCTGCCAGTTTTATGCCATTATAAATTCATAAACATGAAGTATATGATTTTATCTAAGTTGTCAACAAAAGCAATGACTAGAACAGGGAGAAGATCTCTACCTGGGATGACAATAAATTTATTATTGAATTAAATGTCATACATTTATCAAACTATATTACCATATAGACCACAGTCTCAGTCATAAGCATTAAGAAGATAATTCATCAAATACTATAATGAATTCCAAATATACTAAATTTATTCCATTCCTTGAAAAATGAGTGTTTTCCAAAACAAAAAACCTCATTCCACGCACTCACAAGCCTATCCAAAAATTAAGTGTAAATAAATGCTGTTTATGCCCAATGGCACATATGCCACCAAAAAAACCCAAAATACAAAAACTCCACATATTTACTTTTCTCCAGTAACTACAACATATACAGTGCACCTTCCAATTTATATAACTTCCTTTGCCTAAGCTAATGTAAAGGTTTGCGAAGAGTGGTTCAAGAACCCACCAAAATGAAATTTAAGTATAAATCTAACAAAATATGAGGAAAACTCGACATAAGGAAAACTATAAGACTAATATGAAATAAATCAAATAAGAACTAAATAAATTAAGAGTAAGTCCATAATCATGAACAGGAAGATTCAATACTGTGAAGATGCCAGTTGTTCCCAACTTGATCTACAGAACCAATGCAATCCCAATCGAAATCCCAACAAGTTATTTGTAAATATCAACAAATTGATTCTGAAGTTCATATGGAAAGGCAAAAGAAACAATAGTCAAGAAAAAATTAATGGACAAGAATAAGGTTGAAGGACTGGCACTACTCGACTTTAACACTTACTATAGAGATACAGTAATCAAGACAGTGTGGTATTGAAAAAATAGACAAGCAGATCAATGGAACAGAACAGAAAGCCCGAAACAGACCCACATAAATATGGTCAACTGCTCTTTGACAAAGAAGCAAAGGCAGTACAATACAAATGGTCTAGAACAAATGGACATCCACATGAAAAAATTGAATCAAGATGCAGAACTTACATCCTTTGCAAAAATAAATCACAAACATAAATGTAAAATACAAAACTATAAAACCCCTAGAAAATAATTCAGACAAAAGTCTAGATGATCTTGGGTTTGGCAATGACTTTTTTAGATAAGAAACTAAGGGCACAATCCATGAAAGAAAAAGTAATAAGCTGAACTTTATTAAAATTAAAAATCCCTGCTGTGACAGATTGTCAAGATAATGAAAAGACAAGTTATAGATTGGGAGGAAATACTCTAAAAGAAATATCTGATAAAGAACAATTATCCAAAATATACAAAAAAAACTCTCAAAACTCAACAATAAGAAAATAAACAACTTGTTCTAAAAAGATGATCCAAAGACATAACAGACACCACATCAAAGATATACCAATGGGAGGAAATACTCTAAAAGAAATATCTGATAAAGAACAATTATCCAAAATATACAAAAAAAACTCTCAAAACACAACAATAAGAAAATAAACAACTTGTTTTAAAACGATGATCCAAAGACATAACAGACACCACATCAAAGATATACCAATGGCAAATAAACAAATGAAAAGGTGCTTCTGCCCGGCTCGGTGGCTCAGCCTGTAATCCCGCGCATTTGGGAGGCTGAGGTGAGTGGATTGCCTGAGCCCGCGGGTTCGAGACCCGCCTGGGCAGCGAGACCTCATCTCTACAATAAATCATAAACTAGCCAGGCGTGGTAGCGCGTCCCTGTAATTCCGGCTATTCAGAAGGCTGAGGTGGAAGGATCGCCGGAGCCCAGCAGGTCGAGGCTGCGGTGGCCAGGAGCGGCCACTGCACTCCAGTCCGGGCGACAGAGTGAGACTCCAACTCAAAAAAAAGAAAAGAAAAGGTGCTTCACATCAAATGTCATAGAAGAAATGCAAATTAAATCAATGGGATACCACTACACATCTATTACAATGACCAAAATTCGAACACTGACAACACCAAATGCTGGTGAAGACATGAAGCCAGACACTATTCCTCAATGGTGGGAATGCAAAATGGTACAAACACTTTGAAGACAGTCTGGCTGTCACTTACAAACTAATTTTACTCTTACCAGTTGATCCAGCCTTTGTGCTGCTAGGTATTTACTCAAAGGAGATGAAAACTTACGTCCGCACAAAAACATGCACACAAATGTTCACAGCAATTTTATTCATTTTTATTTTTTGAGTTGGAGTCTCACTCTGTCGCCCAGACTGGAGTGCAGTGGCTGCTCCGGGCCACGGCAGCCTCGACCTGCTGGGCTCCGGCGATCCTTCCGCCTCAGCCTTCCAAGTAGCTGGAACTATAGGCGTGCGCTACTACAACTGGCTAACTTTTGATTTATCGTAGAGATGAGGTCTCGCCAAGTTGCCCAGGCAGGTCTCGAACCGCGGGCTCAGGCAATCCACTCACGCAGCCTCCCAAAGCGTGGGATTACAGGCTGAGCCACCAAGTCCGGCTAATTTTTATTCATAATTGCCAAAATTTGGAAGCACAATGGAATACAGTCCTCCCTCGATATTTGCAAGGACCCTTCCAGGACCCCTGTAGATACCAAAATCTGTGGCTGCTCAAGTCCCTTATATAAAATGATATTTGTATTTGCATATAAGCTATGCACATCCTCCCATACACTTTCAATTATCTTTAGATTACTTATAATACCATATACAATGTAAATATTATGTAAATAGTTGTTAAACCATATAGTTATATTATTTATTATTGTATTGTTATTATTGTATTGTTACATTGTGTTTTTTCTGAGTATTTCTGAAACATAGCTGGTTGAATCTACAGATGCAGAACCTGTGGATATTATTCACACTAAACTAAGTGAAAGAAGCCTATGTGAAAAGGCTACATACTGTATGATTCTAACTATATGACATTTCAGAAAAGGCAAAATTATGGAGATAGTAAAAAGAAAATCAGTGGTTGCTGGGGTCTGGTGTGAGGGAAGATGAAAGGAGGAGCAGAGAGAACTTTTAGGTCAATGAAACTATCATATATGATACTGTATTAATATATGTCATTATAAATTTGTCCAAAACCACAAATGCACAACACCAAGAGAGAAGCCTAATGTAAACTATGAACTTTGTGTGATTATGATGTGTCAGTGCAAGTTCATCAATTGCAATAATTATACCACTTTGGTGGGGAACAATGATAATGAGAGAGGTTGTACATTTATGGAGGCAGAAAGTACATGGGAAATATCTGTAATTTCCTCTCAGTGTTGCTGTGAATCTAAAACTGCTCCAAAAAAGTCCATAAAAAAAAGAGTAGTTCAACATAAGTAGGCTTCTCCAGTATGATGTGATAACCAATAACTGCTGTGACTACTTTAATAAAAACTTGCTTACCCAGATGAAACTTCTCTTGATGCTTTAACCGTGCAAACCGTGATTTGAAATGTTCTTCACAATAGGTACATTTAAAAGGTTTATCTTGAGAATGTAGAATCATATGTTCCTCCAAGTGTGGTCTTCGAGTAAAAGATTTCTTACAAATCTAAATAAAATGCACATAAAACATATGAAAATCTAAATTAAAAGTTAAAATACAAAGCTCATAATGAGAAAAAAAACACATAAATTCAAGTAAAGAGAAATGTCTCCCAATGAAAAACTTACTAAAAGTAATATTGATTGTTCATGAAAAAAAATGCTCTGGAGGAATTATAGAAAGGAACTATTTTAAATTAGTTATAAAGGTAACTGAATTTCACTCTTTACATCTCTAAAAGGGCTACAGAATAATCTTGCTAACTTAATTCTAGCTCAGGATTTCTAAATCCATGAAAAATGTTCTTTAAATTACTTCTATGTTAGGAAAAAAGAAAAGGTTTTATCATTGTTGCCATTTTATTACAAATATGAATAAGAAACCATAGAAAAATAATTTCAAAATTTGTCTTGAAGTGGTCAGAAGAAAGAGACAAAACTTTTAAGGAAATTTGACATACATCAGATTTTTTAAAAGGGGAAAAGGCTGCTGTAGTAACAATCAGCAACAACAATAACAATACAGTACAAATGCTAAGTGATTCATGAATTATTTTACTTAATTTTCACAAGAATCCTATGAGGTAGAAATAATTATCATTATCATCACTTTATAACTAAGGATGATAAAACTTAGTAAGAGGAAGACAACATCTTATGCAGAGTCAAATACTATAATTAATAATTAACTTCAATTTCTAGAAGCTGAAATCATAGAAATGGTGAAAATTTTGCAGTATATATAAATTGAATCCTTGGAGTATAGAAGGTAAAAACGAGAGCTGATGACTCCTTTAAACAAGATTAACCTAAATACTAAAACAAACACGTTAGAAGTATAATAGAATAAACGTATCCACAAATTCTTTGCTACTCCTCCCATTGAAAAATGAAGTCTAATTCCTCACCCCTTAAATTTATCCAGTTGGTAGTGACTTGTTTGACCAAATACAATGTGGTGGAAGTGAAGTTCTGGAACTTCTGAGGCTGGGCCATAAAATGTCTGATAGTTTTTATCTAGGCTTCTTGGAACACACACTCACTCTTTGAACCTAGCTGCTATAAAGGAAGCTCAAGTAGCCTCATGAAAAGATCAAAGTGAAGAAGAATTGAAGTTCCTGGTAAAAAGTTCTTTCTGAGACCCTAAGCCAACAATCAACACCAAGTTTTCAGTCATATGAGTGAGCCACTTTGGAAGTGTCCCCAGATCCCACCAGACCACCCACTAAGCTGAAAACAACCAAGTGATGTCAGTTGACACCATGTGATACAGAAGGATTTTCTAGCAAATCCACGCCCCACATTTGAGTTACTGACACACAAAAGGGTGAGACATACATCAAAATGATTGTTTAAGGCCAATAAGTTTTGAGGTGGTTTATTATACAGCAATAAATACCCAGAAATGGGGGGGAATCTAACATTTTATACTCTGTACAACACTAATGTCAGTTTATGTACATAACTATAAATATATGGTATGGTGACTATAATAAAAACTAGGATTTCCACTTCTTAGTTCCATCATTCAAAAAATAACCTATACAAGGCTTAATTTTTTTTTAAATTAACTTTGTATGAAAAAAAATTCTAAATGAAAGAAAAGCTAAGTTATATTACTTTAAAACCCAATTACCTTACCTTCCCAAAAGGCAACATTACATTTACCTTGGTTGTCTAATACAAATTTAAAACCCTTACATCACATTTCCAACTTTCACTCTTAGTCTTCTTAATGGAAATAAATTCTTGTGCATTTTCAGGATGAAATCTAATAGAGAAAAAGAAAAACATTATTAGGAAAAAGATTATATTAGTTAAATTACTATTCCATATGAATCTGTTGACAGCAATTGCCAGGATCAGGTACTGGTCACAAAGGGATAGGCACATGTGAGCTCTTTATGAATATGGGTAACACTATAATGATAAATGTATATGTATACCTAAGTTTAAATCAAATCATCTTTTAAATATATTCAGGAACCTAGCTATTTAAAAATAATCTGCAAGGTAATTCACCTGATTTTTTCTTTTTTTAGCCCTGACTTTAGTAACTAATTGAGTTAAAGATATAACACTACTAAATATTCTTTATTCGACAAACTTTTACACATCAAAGACTACATAATAGGCCAGGCACAGTGGCTCATGTCTGTAATCCCAGCATGTAATCCCAGGTTGAGGCAGGAGGACTGCTTGAGCCCAGGAGTTTCAGAGCAGCCTAGGTAACAGACTGAGACCTCATCTCTACAAAAAATTTTAAAAAGTAGCCAGGTGTGATAGGGTGTGCCTATAGTCCCAAGCTAGGCAGGAGGATTGCTTGAGCCTGGGAGTTAGAGGCAGCAGTGAGCCATGATCACACTACCGCATTCCAGCCTGGATGAGAGTGAGATCTGTACTCAAAACAAACAAAGCCAACATATGAAAATAAATTTCCTAGGGTTCTAAACCATATATTTCTGAAGATTTACTTGCCAAAACCTAAGACAGAAAACGGGAAAATCAAAATACTGTATCAACTTCCATATTATATATTCTTGTTTCATCATCAAAAACTTCATCTTAATGGCATAAATTAAAAATATGAACAAACTAACATTTGCTGCTCTTTTCTGAATCAATTTCTAAGTCTCTGCAAAATGTTACACGATAAAAGAATTAAAGACAATCACTTGATAGGTGTTCTTAGTTTTCCACATATTTAAATTAAAAGGCACAATAAAGTATATTATGGAAGTAAGATAATACTTGCCTCTTAACATGCTTGGCTAAAGTCTTCTTGCTTGCGTGTAGTTTATTACAATAAGGGCACTTGTGCTCCTTCTTATGAAATTCTGTTTCATTACTGTGCTTCTTTCTGTGAACAGTTAGGTTAGACTTTGTCGAATAGCGCTGGTGACAAATATCACACTCAAAGGGCTTCTCACCTGTGTGAACACGGGTGTGGCTCTCATATTTCCCTTAAAAAAAATTAAATTTAGTATAATTGCTACACTGTGATTAGAATGTGAAAGTTGAATAAAATTTCATGATTTAGCAGCAAACACTATGCATACTCAGATCCACACAAAAAACTAGAAAAAAGTTGACTTAAACTTCTACGTCTGATAAACCTTAAAGACTTATTACCTTGAGCTTAATGCTCAAAGTATACTCTTCCTTAAAAACCTGAATCATTTAATTTTAAAAATTATTCATGTTTACACATTTTAAAAATTATGTGATTTGGGAAAATTTCTGAAAACTCTTGGCAAATTTGCAGAACTTAAGATTTTAAAATGCATTACTTTCATTTACAATTAACCTTTAGCAAAGGATCTACTCATTATTAAGATTTATTTTTTTCATACTTTTATTATGTATACTCCTGGATCCATGTACCTGGAAATGAATTCTGGCTCTTTAAATAGCAAGTTATGTAACCTTGGGCAAATAACTTCTCTATGCCTCAAATCTTCCTCATCTAACAAATTAGAGCCTGGGAAAAGATAAAAAGATTCACCTCTCTAAAAATTAAAATTAAAATAAAAAAATAAGCTGGGCATATTGGTGAGCGCTTGTAGCCCTAGCTACTTGGAAAGCTGACACAGGAGAATCACTTGAGCTCAGGAGTTCAGGGCTGCAGTGAACAGTAATCGACCATTGCACTCAAGTCTGGGCAACAGAATGAGATCCTGTCTTAACAAAAAAAAAAAAAGGAAGGAAAGGGGAAAGGAAGGGGGAAAAGAGGGGAGGAGAGTGAGGAAGGGGAGGAGGGGGAGGGGAGGGGAGGGAGAAAGAAAGGTTGGAATGATAGTATTTACCTTATAGCACTGTTGCAAGAATAAAAAGTTCATACATATAATGCACTTACAACAGTGTCTAATGAATTATGTTATCAATTAGTGTTGTCTATTATTATTACTGTTTAATCTGTGTACTGTAAATGTGCACATCTAGTAGCTTAAGGTAGAAATTTCAATGAAAGATATTTCTAAGCAAAAGCAATAAAAATAAGAAAAAAACACTATCAATATGAAGAGCAACTTTCAACTGAATGCTTTGTTTTTCTGTCTCCTGCAAAATATATGTATAAATAAATTTTTCTTCAGGCTTAAGTGAATATGAAAGTAAGGCATTTCAGTCATGCACTTTAAAAAAGGATAATATATATGTGTGTGTGTGTGTATATATATATTATATAATATAAATATTAGAAAAACATCCTAAATATTCCAAGGACACCATGGGAAAAAAATAATTATTTGTCTGTTAGCAAAATAAATAAATTCACCAATTTATTAGACATATCTATGAATGAATTTAATAAAAAAGTAGTATTATATCATCTAAAAATTAATTATTTTGCACTTATCACATAAAACTGAGGAAAGGAAACCAAGGTATTTTCCATAAGGTATGGAAGAGGATGTCATTTACAGGCAAAGAAAAACAAAAGTATGATTTTTAAAAAAAACCCATTAGTTATTCAGGTATAAACCATAGCAATAATGGTCACTGCATATTTTACATGCATATAGTCAATCAATGTTTGGGCACCTCCTAAATTAGCTGTGTGATCTTAATTAAGCAGTAATTTAACCTCTCTGTACCCGAGTTAGTAACACTTCATGAGAAGTAAATGAGATTAATATATACATAACATTTATAACATGCCAGCACATAATGAGCGCTAATAAATATTAGTCATTATGATCATCACATGGGTTCTAGTCATTATATGGACATGTAGGTATACCTCAAATATAAACATGGATACATATGGCTTATGAATATCCATAATAACAGATTAAATTGAGGTTTCAGGTCTCTAAGAACATAGCAAGAACTTTTGCTTCTTCCTCTTGCCACTGCTAAAATTGCCCAGTCTCTCAGTTCCCTCACTACCACTGCTAGAGCACACTCAACCATTTACACATGCATATACACACCCTACCACTACTATGTCCCCTGCTATGTTCAAAGGATCAGATTTAATACTGGGAAGAGATGAGAGTCACTATATGAAATAAAATTTAAAAAAACTTTTCCTTAATTGTGAAAGTTTTCACATTTCAATGTTTTAAACTATGTAAATAACACATACTCAAGGTTTAAAAAAAAGTAAACAAATGAAAAGTATACGTCTAATTTTTAAATGATTAAACTTATAAAGAATTTTTGGAAGAGGTCTATTCTTAACTGAGGATATTTAATATGAAAGATAACTTATCAGCCTCCTAATTTTTATTCCCAAGTGAACTGTAACAGTACCTTGATAAAAATCTTAAAGAAAAATTTTTCACCAAATCTTTAATTTTCTAGGAAAATGTCTGCTGGAAAGATGTTAAATTAACAATTAGCATTTTCCCTGTATTTAAGGTCAAGAATTTCTTCCTCATTTACAAATAAAAATTAATTTTTTTGTTTCCATTTTCCTACAGACCAGTAGATGTAAAAAGACTTAAGCAAGAAAAAAAAAGTAGGCAAAATTAGATAAACCTAATTTTTTAATCACTTTAAATAAATTCAGCAAAGTCAAAGATGCCAAAAAAAAAACACACAGAAATTTGAATAAGTAGAATAATTGTTTAAAATTATTCATTCAAATTGTGAGCGCATAGGCACTACAGGGCCTGTTATCTCCATGGTTTGAATTTCTGAAAAAGAATAGAAGACACAACTTTTGAAGGAAGAGTGGACTCAGAAGAGCTAGGTATATCTCCAGGAGCTAGTGGAGAAAATAAATGTTAATCCTCAGATAAATTTATCTTTAAATCATTTGGTAAGATGTGAGGAGGATACTTCTCAGCAGAAACAATCAACATCTACATGTTTCTTTACTTTTATGGAATTGGGGATTCAATAATAACATATAAATCAAAATGTCCACTTCAAACTTATCAAAGTTTCAATTAACAAAACTGTATTCCTTCACAGAATATTTAACTACACCCAGGTATTCTTGATTGCCAACAGAAAATACATACCATTAAGAAATTTTATCCACAGCATTTTTCTCAACTGAATCTCAATATGAACTGTGTCTCAAATCAGGAGTCATAAACTAAAGATATTTCACATGAACATTTTTTACTTTACGTAGAATTTATTCCCTTATTTGGGTCATGCAAAATTACCATTGTCAGTTTGTATGTAGTTTTGCTAAGAGAAATATCACCACTTCAGTTTATTATATATTTGATATTGCTAAGTCCTGAATTAGACCTTGAAAGATTCATAAGGCATACTCTAAAGAATAACTAAAATATTTAGCTATAGAGAATTGTGCCATTGTTATAACTACTAAGAACCAAGAGAAATTTCTGTCAGGATGCACTAGTAAATCGCATTTTTATTTAAAAATACAAAACATTTTATTATACTTCTAGAAGAAATTGTGAATTTAATCAAATATTTATTTCTCTGTATAACAAATAAAAAAGATAAATTATCCAAATCTTCTTCCTCACCCCATCTGTCATCTCCCTATTTTTGCCTTTTTACCCACTAGGTTTTTGGTATAAGGTGAAAGGTCAAAGGACTCTTATTTGCATGAGAATTTGCTGAGAAGAGGACAGCTGGTAGCCTAAGGAAAAATATAACTGGATCAGGAGTCTTACTCCAAACAACCACTAAATACATCAGAAAGAATAAAAGATTCAAAGTAAAGGAATCAAATTAGTAGATTACATATTGTAGAGCTAATGGTTCCAGCAGAAGGTCTCAGAGTTTATTCATGTTTTATAAACCCAAGCTGACAAAGCTAAGTTAGAAGCTTAAAAGGAAGCTTAATTGTCTTCTAACAAGGGCAAAGTCAGACACCAACCTCTCAACTTAGTTCAAGTAAACAAGTGTTTACTGAAAACTTATTATTTGAAACAATCTGAGATATCACAAAGAATACTAACCAAGAGTTACATAACAGTCAGGCTCACAATATAATAAGATAAATAAATAACCAAAAATCTGGGAGGTATTTTTAAATCCTATGAAAGGAATGTGGATATTAGGATAAACAGAAGGTGGCCTTTGAACTGTGGTTTTGAATAAACAGGACTTCTGAGAGAGATGATAATGGAAGACATGTAAGACTTATGGATCTTCTTCTACATATTCTTTTCATTATACTCATCACCAGTTCACTTAGTCTATAATTCAACGTAACACAGCTCTAACCTCATTCCACTTTCCACTTATCTTCCTAGTATAAGCCACATTATGCTTCTAGTCCTTTGCTACTTACTTACCCTTGTCTTCCCAGTTTTTCTCTCATCCCTTTTTCCAATTTCTTTCTCCTCACTGAAGCCAGCATGATCTTTCTAAAACTCATAGGCTGTTGTTTTCTTTTCACATTTTTTCCAACAGTTCCCATCACCTATTGGATAAAACCTAAACTCCTCTGGATAGCATAAAATTCATTCAAAAGCTGTCTTCTACTTTCTTGTCCACCCTCATCTCCTGTTATTTTCCTTGTGCTTAAAACCACCCACACCTGAGTAGGTTGGAACACAGCATACTCCAATGCCTTTGCACAAGCTTGGTCCTTCTGTCAGGTAAATTCCTCCCTATCCTTTAAGTCTCAGTTCAAATATGATCTGCTCTGTGAAATCTCTCCTGATTTCCTTAGTTTCAGAAAATTGTGGGAGTCTGAACTTACCCTGATAAGATTATCATTATTGTAATGTGGTTGTATTTTTGCATGTACTCAGTAAATGCTCAGATTTATAAGAGAGAGAATATGTCATTTCATATTTTTTAGTAGTGTTTGGCAGATTAGAAACAATAAATATGTTAGATAAATGAATGAAGAGCTTGCAACAGCTAAATTTTGGTGCAGTAATTTAAGTGATTTGCTAGTATCCCATTTAATCCTCATAATAACGCTTTCCTACCCCATGAGAAGGTACCATTAGCATTATCTTACTTTACTTAAGAGGAAACAGAAGCACAGACAGGTCAAGTAATTGGCACATGACCTGAATTCAAAAAACCCAGGCAGTCTGTTATTACCATAACTCAAGCTTTTTAACTGGTGAAAGAATAAGATATCACTAGATAGATATAGTTAGGTTCGTCTGATGGAGATGAGAAACTACTGTTATGAAAAGCAAGCGGCCCTCAGGGCTAAACAAAAGAGAGGTATAATGTAAAATATATTCAGAAGGGTAGGCTGGAAATAAGCCTCAATGTGACCTATGACTCCCATAATTATCTGAGCTGAACTGGTTAAAAAAAAACAACCTGGAAAATGCCCTTGTCTTAGTCTATCAGCACCTGAATCTTGAACATTGTTTTTTCCAAACCGTGCAGAGAAAACTCTAGTTTCCTGGAACGTTAAAAGAAGTACTACCAAAGTGTCTGGTGGTAAAATGAGCTGGAGAAATGCTAGGTTAAGCAAAATTAGCAGGTTTGTTTACTAGACATTCTAGCAGAGTTAACACAGAATGTGAATTGTATATTGTTTTCCCACTGTAACATTAAAAGAAGTACCTCCAAAGGGTCTTCTGGTAAAACGATTTGAAGAAATGCTAGGTGAAGCAAAATTATCAGGATTCTTTATAGACAATCTGGCAGAGTTAATACAGATTGTGAATTAAATATAGTTTTCCCAGACTTACTTGAACACAGAACCCCTCTCCTATATAGTAGCATCTCACAGGCCTACCGTTCAGTGGGACAGTTTGAGATCTATGTGCTAGACCTACAATGCCATTTGCAACTGACCCCTGCGCACTCATCTCCAAGTCAAACTAGATCAATTAAGGCAGAATATAGAAAGCATGTGCTAAGAGTACGAAGTCTAAGAAGTCTATGGGAAAGATGAAATGTTCTCAGGTATCTCACCCAAAAAAGCTGTTCTCTTCTCTATATATAATCTAACAATATTTGTTTATAGCTCTACAACAGCATTTATCCAACTTGACTTTCACAAGCTACCTGTATATATATGCTCTTCCAATTGACTGAGTTACTCAAGAAGTTATTTTATTCACGTTAGTACAGAGCCTCACAGTTAAAATACTAATTTTATTAAATTGGTCTGTCAAAAGTATCCTGATTCAGACAGAAAAATATTCCAAAAAGCATCATAAAAAGCAAAAAGAAGTTACCACTGTTATGCCAGTATACATATACCATAGCATATTTTGATTTCAAATGAGAACCAACACCCCATAATACCAATTTCTACCAATAACAAAAGTAACTTCATTTTGTAAGAAATAAAGGGATATATAAAACTGTATATGTGACTTTACAGGTCAGACTGCACTAATTATTTTAATCATTATATTTGGTAGATGATATACCACAATATCATAACTTCAATTTACATGGAAATAGCTTAACTGTTGCAATTGGAAACTTCACATTAGAACACTTCATATAAGACACTTCCCAAAATTATTTTACTTAGCAAATATTTGACATCTTGAAATTGAATATGCACTGACAATAAAACTTAAGGTTATGGAGCATATATCATACAATCTCTAATAGAAGAAAAGTTAATTTATTATTATAGTAACAAAGCTTCTCGGCCTTTTGGCTAAAATCAAGTATATAACAACAAAAGAGTACCAGTAAATAGGATACTTCCTGAAGTCTCTACCTACAGTACTAACTTACATTCAGTGCAATTTTATTCATATATATGTAAATCTAATTTAAAATATCCCAATATTAAATAGTGCTGGACACTGGAAAAGTGACTATGTTTATAACTCATATATCACAAGGTACAAGGGAAAATGGTAAACAAATTCTTACACCTAATATAATCTAATTTAATTTTCTTTAATGACTCAAAAATCGTAGTTATCACTGAAATTAAATTGACATAGATCAAAGCTCTATATGATAATTATTGATACTCTGGAGTTTTTCATATCAAACACATGATCTGTCACTGTTGGGACATGAAGAAAACTAAAGGCTATATACATAAATTAATTTCTGAATCATAAATTCAAAGTAACAGGATAAACTACGTATTGATAAACCAAAGTATCCTCCCTACTTTAAACACTCTTTTTAAAAGTTGCTTTCAAAGTTTGGTTTTTAAACATCTTATTTAAAATACCAATGAAAAACAAGTGATTAGAGACAGAAAAGCTTTCTTGTCTTACCTATTCGGTCAAATGTTTTATCACATTTAGGACACTGTAATATTTTTTTGTTACTGTTCTGAATGACTACTGGAGTTAACCCCTCATGAATATTCCCTACAGAATCACCAGCCTCAGGTTCTTCTTCTGCATCATTATGATCTTTTTCGCTTTGTTCTTCAATGTCAGAATATTCATCTGACATTTCCTCCTCTAGCTCATCTTCTTCAGCATTATATTCACTTCCAGGATCCTCAGAATCATTTCTATCTGATTTTTCCTTCTCAAAATTCTCTTGATTCAGATTGTCTGATCCATCATGACTTTCGTGTTCATCATCGCTGGTATCATCAAACTTAACAGGGCACTTCCGATTCCTTTTTGATCTTCTTGCAGAAAAGCTTCTCTCCAACATTTTTAACCCATGTTTTTTCCCTAATAAAAGGGACCTGTGGGTTTTAGCCAAATGATTTTCTAAGGACTTTTTATAACAAAAATGTCTACTACAGAATTTGCACTGATGATTATTTGATAGTCTTCCAGTTAATTCATTTAGTGCTTCTTCTGGTGATGACTTTTCAGTTAGCTCGGGCTGAAAAGTGGCAACATTTTCATTATTTAGCAGCTTTACTGCATCTATGATGTCCAAAAATTTTGCAGCCTCTAAAACAAGAGGTATTTCATATTTGTACACAAAAAATTCTGATGTGTAAAGAAATTCAAGCAAATGCTGAAAAACTGAATGTGTTACGTGATCCAGCGTGACAACATCAGTGCTTGGATTTTTGCTCAAACACGCGTGAAAATAACTACTGCCAACAGCAACGACTACTTTATGAGCACTAAATTCTTTTCCTTCTACTATGATAAGCAAATCACAAAAAGATGGCTGCTTCTGCCTGTCATCGTTTAGATATTTTAGCAAATTCTTATTATACTGCAAAGAACTCAAAAGCTTTCTCTGATCTGGAGATGGAGGAAGTTCCTGATAACAGTTAAGAGCTTCAGGAGTTGGTCTTTCTGTAGAATGAGTATAGGTCACTTGGTCACACTCCACTGCAACATTTCCTTCTGAAGAATCTTTATGATAGCCTAGGTGGATCTTCTCATCAAGATTTGAAGTAAGCCTTCTCCTTTTCTTCATTGCAGTACAGCAATTTCAGAACAAGAAACTTCATAAGTGTCTTAAGAGATGTATAAAGGAAAACTAGATTGTCTTGGCTAACAGCTTCTGGAGGGGCGTGCCCAAGAGTTTCATGGTCTGCAAAGGAGTAAGAACCACGTAAAATAACTCTATGGCAAAGCAATCCATAATCAGCCAACGGCATTCGTCAACTAATTCTTTCTCGATTACAACTAAATTATGATAAAGTCACAACAGCTTACACTCTTTCGTGGGCAAAGATTTCAGGGCGGAGAACAGGGAGGGCCGGGTTAGAAAAGACAGCCAACAAAAGAATCATTTTAAAGGAAGCCAGAGCACACCTTCCAGGCCTGATTCACGAAGAAGGTGGAAATGATAGGGCAGGAAAGGACGAGATCCCCCCGAAATCGTTGACGCTGCAGGCTGAGGGGGTTGCGGGCATGGTTTAGGGTCGCTGGGATGGTGACAATAAGGCCGTGGCGGCCGCGCAATCGGAGTCTCTCTCAGTTCACATGCTTTCCCCGGGCCGGCAAGGCGCAGCTCTTCAGGGCTCGAGAGCGTTCCTCGACCGAAATCGCCCGGTGAGAGACGGTCCCCAGGAGGGGCTAAAAGGAGGAGCGGGGGCAACCAGAGAGGACGCCTGAAGCAAGCCGAAGAGCTGTCCCAGGCCCGGACAGGCGGAGAGCGCGCTTGCAGACGGCGAACCCGCAACCCTTCCCACCCAGTCTCCCACAGATCCATTACCGGGAACCCAGGGCTCCCCCGCTGGCTCCCAGCCGCTGAGCTCCGCTCTGGGCGCACTCGCTCCAGCGCCTACCCACTTCCGGGTCCAGCCCCACCACCCCACCCTCCTCCCCTCCGCACGTTCCCCTCCCGGAGCCTCGCCGCCTCCGCAGCCACCGAACACGTCAACCGCGCGCGCAGCCTCCAGCCGCCGGGAGAGGCCGGCGCGCGGCCCTGCGCGAGCCAATGCGCATGTGCGCGCCTGCTGCTCTACGCATGCTCCGTCGGTTCTCCTCGCTCCTCTGGCGACCCCGGCTACACCCGAAACCCGTTACTCCGGGTTTTCTCGGTGGCTGGGTGGCCTTCTGGGATTGAAACACTGGAGCTTCGCGTCGGGAGGGGCACGGCAGAGGGGAGCGTCGCTGCGGAGTTCGGAAGTCGTGGGCAGAGACAGGAACCGATTTCATCCAAACTGGCGCATTTAATAGTTTGTAATCAGCCAAACCACCACCGCCGGAAATCAGTGCTGGCCAGCATGCACCTGAAAAACCGATGTTGCTCTTGTTGCGTCACTTTTTTTTTTTAATTTAAAAGGCTAAATTTAAACAAGATTGCTGCTAAAAAATTTTCAGAACTGTTTATTGTACACAGAAAAAATAGAAAAATGTTTATGTAAATGTACATCTCGCGGGAGAGGCAAGGAAGCCAAAACAGAAAGCAAAGAAAAATCCACAAGGACGCCGTTTGGAGCCAGTATCCGAGATCTTGCATTTCTAGCAGAGTCCCAGAAGGGGCTGATATCGTGGTCCCAAGATCATATTATGAAGGTCAAAGTCCTAGATCGCGTGATTTTACAAACGTGAGGAAAGTAGGATGAAGGCTGAGACACAATAGGATGGGTGGCCAAACTAGAGAGCCATTCACTCCCATGCACATACAGCTGGATATCTAGAGGGCCACACTCTCAGTGGAAGAACTTCTACAGAGCTGTAACTTCCTCCGACAGAAAGAAGGAGACCTTAGGGAAACTTGCCTGTCTCATATTTTCTCGGGAATTGAAAAATAAAATGTGTCAACCGTTCATGAAAATTCCTAGCAAAAATTCAGACATACATGGATTCCCACAAGTATTCATATCTCCTTTGCATCTCATCCCACAAAAACTAGCCACACTGAAAAGAAAATATAATGTGAAAACAAGATTGTAAAAAAATTGTAAAATCAATAACTACAGCCTGAAGATATTGGAATTACCAGAGACAAAATAAAAGTATATTTAATATATTTAAAGAAATGAAATGATAATGGAAAAGAAAGTAAAATACCAAAAATAACTATGCAGATTAAAGAATAATGTAGAAAGTTATTTTATTAAGTTATCGTTATGTCCTAAGTACTTATATAATTATATAATTACGAGTACTTATTAAATACTAATATTTAATATTAAATCAGCACTGATTTCCGGTAGTGGTTGTTTGGTTGATTATAAACTATTAAATACACCAGTTTGGATGAAATTGGTTCATGTCAATAAGTACTTATTAAACTTATATAAGTTCTGATGAAAACAAAGGTAGACACAAGATAGAAAATAAATAAATCCAAAGAACTATAACAAATGTTAGCAAGAGCAAATAATGAAATAGTAGAGTGTACACTAAAGAAAAACAAAAGATCAAAAATGTGGATATTAGGATATGCAGAATGTGAGAAACTTTTGGCAAGATTTGGTATTGTCAATTTTACATAACTCTTCACAAAATTTGAAATGGGGTGGGAAGGGGACAGGTCACACCTCATTTTATGAGACAAATATAATCATAATACCAAAAACTTGGCAGATACATTGCAAGAGATGACAATTATAGGTCAAGCTCATTTATAAACTTGGGTTAAAAACCCTAAACGCACGTGTGTGTGTGTGTGTGCGTGCGTGCGCATGACCTAGAGACAGATGGAGAGAGATACAACTGAGCTAAATTCAAGTTAGTACAGTAATGCAAAATTTGTTTAACATTTTAAAAAATAGTATAATTCTTCATATTAACAGATTGAAAAATAAAAACTATTTGGCATCCCAATAGATACAGAAAAATATTTGATAAATTTAACACATGATGTTTTTAAAGAAATCTTAAACTAGGAATAGAAAATGTCTTCTTCATATAAGTGGAATCTACCTAAGGGAGGAAGAAAATACAGAACAAATATCATAATGAAATACTGAAAATTTCCACAGAATTTAAGAATGAACCACAAATGTCTTCTATCATCACTTGGCATTTTAATAGAGGCCTTACATGGGAGAAACAAGCATAAAGAAGAATAAAATTATCATCATTTGTTGGAGATGTGTTTAGATATTTAGAAAACTTTTAAAAACCCTATGGATAAATTTTTAGATAAAGTTTCAAGATACACTGTTCAAGTACAAAATAAAATGGTATTTACCTAAACCAGCTGTGATGGCTAATTTTATTTGTCAGCTTGGCTAGGCTATGGTTGCCTAATTGTTTAGTCAAACACCTGTCTAAATGTTGTTGTGAAAGTGTGTTTTATACGTGATTAACAGGCAAATCAGTAGACTGAATAAAATGGTTACCTTCCATATGTGGTAGACTTCATCTGATCAGTTGAAGGCCTTACAAGCGAAGACTGAGGTTTCACAAAGAAGCACAATTATCCCTAAGAGTTCAGCTTAGAAACCCTGCCTGAGTTCTCAACCTGCTGCCCTCAGAATTGACTCAAGACTGGAAAACAACTTTTACCTGAAATTCCAGCCCGTGGTCCAGTCCTAATAATTTCAGACTCGCCAACTCCCAAAATCATGTGAACCAAATCCTTCAAATCTGTCTTTCTGTCTGTCTAGCTATCTAATCTATCCATCTATCCATCCATGCATCCGTCCTTCCATTCATCCATTCTATTGCTTCTGTTTCTCTTAAAAAAAAAAAAAAAAACCTGACTAATCCAACAGCAATGATAAATAGGAAAATAAAATTTAAAAACAATGTCTTTGTAATTCCTTCAATCATGTAGAACTGACATTCATGTCCCTAAGATGCCAGAAGATTTTGTCATAGAAAGTGTCAGGTATAGCAAGAACTCATTACAGAGAAAGCAGAGACAGAAGGTCAAGAAAGGAAACCTCCACACCTCAGATTATCTTTCCAATGTCTTTTGCTTATCTGTCATGATCTTAACATCCTTTAACACGTCATTTTGCAAGTTTATGTCTAAAGATTAAAATGTCTTTATTTACTAAATATCCATTGAGCACGTACCTTGTACCAGGATTATAACAGTTTAAATGAAGTGTCATAAGCATATATTTTCCAATAGCATCAAAATATAAAATACCTGGAAATGAATCTAATAAATTATGTTCAACCATTGTATACAACTTTCTAAATAGTGTCTGGCAAGCTTTTTTTTTTATTTTAAAGGGGTCAGATATGAAATATTTTAGTGTTTTTCTCTATCCTACTTTCTTCTGCATTTTCTTACAACCCTGTAAAAATGTAAAAATTATTTAATTTCACAATCCATACAAAAATAAGCCAGGAGCTGAATTTGGCACATTGATAGCCATTGTTTTCTAACTTCCTCTTCTAAAACACACCTCAGAGAAATTTTTAAAGACTTACATAATTAAAGAATAGATGTTTTAGTCCATTTGTGCTGCTATAACAAAATATCGCAAACTGAGTGATTTATAAGCAATGGAAATTTATTTCTCACAGTTCAGAAGTCTGGGAAGTCCAAGATCAAAGTGCCAGTAGCCAGTGTCTGGTGAGGGTTTTTTTGTTGTTGTTGCTTTTTTGCTGCATCTTCACATGGCAAAAGGAGTGAAAGCTGTGTCCTCATATGGCAAAAGACAGAAGGGCAAAAAAAGGGTGTAAGCTAGTTTCCTCAAGCCCTTTTATATAAGATGGAGCCCTCATGATGATTACTTCCCTAAAGGTCTCCCACCTGTTAATACCACCACAATGCAGATCAAGTTTCAGTACAAGAAATGTAGGAATCATTCAGACCGTTGTACATGCCATATTCATAGACTGGAAAAATCAACATTGTAAAGATGCTAATTGTTCCCAAATTAACCTATAGATTTAAATATATCAACAAATCGAACTTTATCAATCAAAAATGTTTTGTTCAACCGGGCTTGGTGGCTCAGCCTGTAATCCCGCGCCTTTGGGAGGCTGAGGTGAGTGGATGGCCTGAGCCCGCGGTTCGAGACCCGCCTGGGCAGCGAGACCTCATCGCTACAATAAATAAAAAAAATCAGCCGGGCGTGGCAGCGCATGCCTGTAATTCCGGCTACTCGGAAGGCTGAGGCGGAAGGATCGCCGGGGCCCAGCAGGTCGAGGCTGCGGTGGCCGGGAGCGGCCACTGCCCTCCAGTCTGGGCGACAGAGTGAGACTCCAACTCAAAAAAAAAAAAAATGTTTTGTTCAAAAGACAGTGTTAAGAAAGTAAAACGACAAGTCACACATTGAGAAAAGACATTTGACAAACACATATCTGGCAAAGAACAAACATCTAGAATATAAAAAGAACTCTTAATAAATGAGATAAAAATATATATAAAGTGAGCAAAATATTTGAACAGACTTTACAGATGAAGATAAGCACATAGAAAGATTGTCTATATCTTTCATTTGCATCTTAAGAGAGATGAAAATTAGAACCACAATCAGATACCACTATACATCAATTAGAATAACTAAAATTATAAAGACAATACAAAAGTTGATGAAGATGTATATCAACTGAAATTCTCATACAATTTCTTGTGGGTATGTAAAATGGTACAAGAATTTTGGGAAATAGCTGAGCAATTTTCAAAAAACATTAAACTTACACATACCATACAGGCTTATCATTCCATCCTTACCCAAAAGAAATGAAGGCATATATCCACATAATCTTGTATACAAAAGTTCATTACGGTCTTATAGTAGCCAAACACAGAAACAGTTCAAGTGTATAAAAACAGATAACTGGCTAAACAAATTGTATATAATAAAATCTATTACTCAAAAATAAAAAAATTAATGATAAAGTCAACTGCATAAATGAGTCTCAAAATAACTATGCTGAGTAAAATACAAAATGAGTATATTCTATATGATCAAAATTTTAGAAACTGAAAGTTATAATGGCAGAAAGCCAATCTGCTGCTTGGAGACAGTTGTGGGGTGGGGCTAGGGGAAGAAGTGAAAAATTACAAAAGGGCACAAGACAACTTTTGTTCATTATTTTGATTATAGTAATGGTTTAACCAGAGTACACATATGTCAGAACTAATCAAATTATACGCTTTAAATGTATGCAGATTATTGTATAACAAGCCTTAATGAAGACATTTTTTAAAAGTGTCTCACAAAGACACATGAACAGAGACACACAATGAAACAGAATAGAAAAGTAAAAAATTCAGAAATAGATCTAAATTCACAGGTATTCACTTTTTACTATATAAAAAAATAAAATTGTAAGTCTGTTGCAAAACGATAGACTATCCAGTAAATAGGAATGGATAAAGAGTTGGGCATCCAAAACAGAGTAAATTCTATATAAACTTCTCAGTGTATCAAGATAAATTCCAAATGGAAAAAATGTTTTGATGTAAAAATTGAAACTATAAAAGTACTAAAACAAAACACAAACACACTTTTTTTTTTTCCTTGACTTTGGCTTGAGGTCAGGTATACAAATGGTCATTTTGCAGGTACCCTTGTTGTTGAGATGTGTCCCCCACTGTCAGCAGTTTCCCGCTACTGCCAATCCCTTTCTTCTAGTATTATGATAATTGTTCAAGGTCTGCTTATAAGTGAGAACATGTGATACTCAGTTCTTTGTTTCAGTGACAGATCACTCAGTATCATAGACTCTAAGTCCATCCAAGTTGCTGCGAAGTTCGTAATTTTGTCCTCACACTCTTAATAACAGCAAAATGAAAGGCCTCTCTAACTATAAATCAGAATTCAGAAGCAATTGGGAGAGGGGAAAAAAACTTAATCAACCATGTAAAATGTTTTAACATTTGCATGGAAGACTTCCAGTATAAGTAATGATGTGTTAATTCAAACCAACTCTCCTGCTGAGAATGGCTAGGCAAAATGGTTTTTTGTTTTGTTTTATTTTAAATAACAGCTTTTATTTTGACTGCCTAGGAGAGACACGAAGGCTGTGTGTAAGGAAACGCTATGCCACAATCTGCAAGAAGAAAGAAGCACAAGAACATATCCTGGCATCTGGGGAAGCCTCTCCCTAAAGAGTTACTGATTGGAAAGCAGTAGCCAAGAGGCTGTTAAGATGAGCAGATCCTTAAACAGACTTGTAAAACAGGACAATAAAATTAAAATGTTAGGACCATAAAAAAGCAAGAGTCTTGATAAAAAAAATTAATATTTTCAACTGGGACTCAGAAAATCCTAATCTTGAGTAAAAATGTCCTAGAAATCTCCATCATAAGACTGAAGCTCTTCTTTAAAACATTTTTCAAGGTAGATTGTATGTTAGTCCACAAGCAAATCTTGAAATTGTTTAAAGGTTGCAGTCATATTAAGTATCTTTTCCAACTATAGTGGTATGAAACTAGAAATCAATAAGAGGGAGAATATTGAAAAAATCACAAATATGTTGAAATTAAACAATACACTTCTAAGCAACCAGTGGATCAAATAAGAAAAATTAAAAAGGGAAATTAAAAAATATACTGAGACGAAAAAAAATAGAAACACAATATGCCAAAACTTATGGGATGCAGCAAAAACAGTTCTGAAAGGAAGATTTATAGCTATAAACATTTACGCTCAGAAAAAAAGAAAGCTCTCAAATAAACAACCAAATTTCAGGCATCAAAGAAGTAGAAAAAGAGCAAACTAAGCAGAAGGAAGGGGATAATAAAGATAATAGCTGAAATAAATGAAATAGGTATTATAAAAAAACGGGAAAATATCAATGGAACTAAAAGTTGTGTTTTTTCATGGAGAGAAAAACAAGGTTAACATACCTTTAACACACACACATACATAGACGGAGAGAGAAAAGAAGACTCAAAATCAGAAATGAAAGAGGAAACATTACATCTGATAACAAAGGATCATAAAAGACTATAGTTGTCCCTTAAACAACACAGGTTTGTGCTGCCTGGGTCCATTTACATACCATTTCTCAATAAATAATAGTTGACACTCCATATGGGCGGGTTCGGCATCTGCAACCAAAAACAAGTGGAACATACAGTATTAGCAAGATGTGAAAACCCACAGATATGAAAGGCCAATTTTCATATTCAAATGTTCTGCAGGTCAATTGTAGGACTTGAGTATGTGTAGATTTTGGTCCTGGGGCAAATCCCCTGTAGATATTAAGAGACAACTGTACTATGAACAACTATATACTGATGAGTTGGATATCTTAGAAGAAATAAATAAATTCACATAAACATACAACCTACCAAGACTCAATAATGAAGAACCAAACAAGATCAAATCAGTGATAAAAAACCTTACAACAGAAAAAAGTCCAGGACCAGAAGATTTTGCTGGTGAATTCGCTCAATATTTAAAGAAGAATTAATGCCAATGTTTTCCAAACCTTTCCAAAAAATTGAAGAGAATGGAATACTTCCAAACTCATTTCGTAAGACCAGCATTACCATGATACCAATGCTGGACCAGGATACTACAAATATAAATAAGTAAGTAAGTAAATAAATAAATAAATAAATAAATAAATAAATAATGGACTAATATCCCTGATGAACATAAATACAAAATTTTTTAAAAAACTAGCAAATCAAATTGAAAAGCATATTTAAAAGAATACACACCATGGTCAAGTGGGATTTATCTCTGGGATGCAAGAATGATTCAACATACACAAATTAATAAATGTGATACACCATATTAACAGAATGAGGGACATTCTGTTAATATCCTTATGGTATACTCATCTCAATAGATGCAGAAAAAGCATCTACAAAATCCAACTTCGTTCAGTGATAAAATTCCTCAAAAACTTAGGTATAGAAAGAATGAGCCTCAACATAATAATGGCCACATATGACAAGCCCATAGATAACATCACACATAATGGTGAAAACCTGAAAGCTTTTTTTCTCAGATCAAGAACAAGACAATGATACCTACTCTTGCTACATCTAATCCACATAATACCAGAAGTCTTAGTCAGAACAATTAGGCAAGATAAATAAAAGGCCTGGGAAGTAGAAAGGAAGAAGTAAAATTGTCTCTGTTGTAGATGACATGAACTCATATATTGAAAACCCTAAAGACTCTACAAAAAACTGTTGGAATTAATAAATTAATAAAGTTGCAGGACATAAAATAAAAACACAGAAAATTAGTTACATTTCTAGACACTATCAACAAATTATCAACTATCTGAAAAAAATTAAGAAAACAAACCCATTTACAGTACATCAAAATAAATAAATTTAACCAAGGAGTTGAAAGATCTCTACACTGGAAACTATAAAACATATTTCAAAGAAACCAAGGACGACACAAATAAACAGAAAGATATATCATTTTAATGTATTGGAAGAATTAATATTGTTAAAATGTTCATACTACCTGAGACAATCTATGGATTAAATGCAATTTTTATCAAAATTCCAATGATATTTTTCACAGAAATAGAAAATACAATCCTAAAAGCCATATAGAACCACAAAAATCCCTGAATAACTAAAGCAATGCTTAGCAAGAAGAATGAAGACAGAGGCACAATGCTTTTTTATTTCAAAATCTATTATAAAGGTACACTAATAAAAACAGTATGGTGCCAGCATAAAAACAGACATGTAGACCAATGAAACAGAACAGAGAGCCCAGAAATAAATCAGTCAACTTATCTTCAAAAAGGGTTTCAAAAACACATAATGGGGAAAAGATAGTCCCTTCCATAAATGGTGTTAGGAAAACTGGATATCCACATTAAAATAAATCAACTCTTATCTCACATCATATACAAAAATAAAGTCAAAATAGATTAAAGACTTAATGTGAGACCTCAGACTGTAAAGCTACTAATGGAGAACAAAGGAAAAAGGTTTCTTAACATTGGTCTGGATAACGGTTTTTTGGTATCACCCCAAAAGCACAGACGATGAAAGCAAAAATAGACAAGTGGAATTACATCAAAATAAAAGGCACAGCAGAGGAAACAATCAACAGAGTTAAATTATACATTTGAGGTTACTATCCAAAATGTATAAAGAACTAAAACAATAACAACAAAAAATAACCCAAAGTAAAAGTGAGCAAAGGGCTTGAATAGACATTTCTCCAAAGCAGACATGCAAATAACCAACAGGTATATGAAAAAATGCTCAGCATCATTAATCATCAGGAAAATGCAGTCAAAACCACAATGAGATATCACCTCACATGTGTTAGAATGGCTATTATATCACTTTAAAAAGGATAAGTTTTGACAATGAAGGAGACCAAAAGGCAACCCTGGAATACTATTGGAAAGGATATAAATTGATACAGCCATTATGGAAAATAGTACAGAGCTTGCTCAAAAATTAGCAACAGAATTAGTATTTGACCCAGCAATCTCCCTTCTGGATATATCTCCAAAGAAATGGAAATCAGGATATTAAAGAATAATAGCCAATATATGCAACAACTTAAGTGTCCATTGACAGATAAATGGATAAAGAAAATGTGATATTTGTGCGCGCGGTGCGTTTATAAAATAAAATATTATCTGTCTTATAAAAGAAAGAAATCCTGCTTGCTGAGACAACATGGAGTAACCTGAAGGACATTATAATAAATGAAATGAGCAGCACAGAAAGACAAATACTGCATGATCTCTTTTATATGTGGAATCTAAAAAGGTCAAACTCATAGAAGAGAGTAGAATGGTAGCTGCCAGGGGCTGGGGAGTGGAGGAAATGGAGAGATGAACAAAGGATTCACAGTTTTCAATTTACGTAAACTGCATTAATTCTGAAGATCTAATGTACCGTCCGGTGACTATAGTTAATAATACTGTATTGTATACTTGAAATTTACTATGAGAGTATATCTTAAGTGTTCTTGTCACACACAAAAAATGACAACTATCTGAGGTAATCATTTTACAATGTATATGCATATCAAAATATCATGATGTATAACTTAAATGTTTACAATTTTTATTTGTTAATTGTATCTCAGTAATGCAAGGGACAAACACAACAATAGATGAATTTAAGATTAGAAAAAGCTGAAGAGAAAGTATGTAACTAAAATTTAAGAGAAATATCCAAAATAAAATAAAAAGAGATAAAGAATCGATAATATGGAAAAGAGCAAATGAAATATGTAGGACACATAAATAAACCTTGCATAAATCTAAATAAAACCACAGAATAAGAATGAGAAGGAAGCAATATTTTAAAAGATAATGGCTGAGAATGTTCCACTGAAGAAGCACATCAAGCTAGAGATTCAAGAAACACTATAAACTCCAGGCAGGATAAGTTTAATGAAAAGTAAAATTGGGCATGTCAGAGTAAAACTGCTATAAACCAGAGATAGGGAGAAATTATTCAAAGTAAAAAGAAAATGCGTGCGTCAGAGAAGCAAAATTAGACCACGAGATGCCTTTTCAATGAAAGTGTAGAAAGCCAGGACACATCGTCATGATATCTTAATGCTAGAAGAAAATAACAGCCGGGCCAGAATTATACATCCAATAAACAGATCCTTCAAATAAAAAGGCAAAATAAAAACTTGTTGGAATAAGTCAATGGAAGTTTTTATACAAGGAGAAAGTGATCACAGGCTGAAGTAAAGTAATGAAGAAAGAAATTAAAAATGAATACATTTAAATAAATAATGACTATGAAGATAATAATAATGCCTATGGGATTAAAAACAGTATAAGTAAGAAGTAGCAAATAGAATTATAGGTTTCTAAGATCATGTGTTGTACAGAATATGTTAAAAGTTTGAATTTATTTTCTACTTTAATAACTCATAGATGTTTATTTTAGTCTTTGGAGTAACTACTAAAATCAAATCAAATGAATATTTAATAAATAGGCTAATGAAGGAAAGAAATGGAACACTGAAGAAGATCTAGAATACAAGAAAAAAGAGAAAAGAAAAATGGAGCATGTGGGACAAATAGAAAAAAAATGGTAAGATTATATATGTAACCCCAAATGTAATGATGAATTGTTTAGCTGTAAATAGAACAAATCCTCCAATTAAAAAGATAATGATTGACCTTATAACAAAATAAGACCTTATTTTATGATGATTACTAGAGACAAAGCTTTAATATAAATTTCAAGAAAATGATACTATGCAAATACTAGCCAAAGATAGATTGATGTACCTACATTTATATCAAAGTAGAATTTAATATAAGTTAATTGAAATAGAAGGACATTTAATAATAACACAATTTTCAACTCACAAAGAAGATATAACAACTTCAAATATGTATGTCTACAATAAATTATGTATATATTTTATTTATTTATACATCTCTATTTATATATCCAGATATAATATACTATTTTATATAATTATATTACATAAAATATAAATATACTATTATATAATATTTTATGTGCTCATTATTTATCTGTCCATATATAAATGATAAAGCAATAACTTGAAAAACCTAAAGTCTTGGAAATTTATTAATACATGGGTAGCCCATAGGTAAACAGCTCAAAGGTAAAAAGAAAATAAGCACAATAAGAATTTTAAAATATTTTGCACTAAATAATAAAAAATATATATAGTAAAAGAAATGAGATACCCCTAAAGCCACAATTAGAGGACAATTTTAACTTGAAATGCACACACTAGAAACTAAGAAAAACTGAAAATCTTTGCTCTAATGTTCATTTCAAGAAATTAAAACACACACACACACACACACACACACACACACACACACACACGCACATTGACCAGGCACTGTAGCTCACACCTGTAATCTCAGCACTCTGGGAGGCTGAGGCAGGAAGACTGCTTGAGCCCAAGAAGTTCAAGACCAGACTGGGCAACATAGTGAGACCTTGTATCTACAAAAAAAAAAGAAGTTGATGTCTACTTATAGTCCCAACTACTTGGGAGGATGAGGTGGAAGGATCACCCGAGCCCAGGAATTTGAGTCTGTTGCATGCCAATGCTCTCCTGCCTACGTGACAAAGTGAGATCTTGACTCAATAAAGAAAAAAAAATCCCTCAAAGAGAATAGAAGAATGAAAATAACAAAGCACAGATATTAATGAAATGAAAAATAACTAATAGAAAGACTCAACAATGTGAAAGTTGCTTTATGTCTAAAAAAACTCATACAATGGATGATGTATCTTCCATGTACTATTCATTAAGCTATTGTCTGTTGACTTCAAATTCACCCTTCAATATTCTGCATTGTAATGCTGGGGCTGGAACTCCCTATTACCTTCAGTCAATAGAAAACAACAGAGATTTAAAGGAAGTAGGAGGAAAGAGGGCAAGTTCCCTCCTGTTTGCTTTCTGTTCCTCTCAGTCCTCACAGCCTTGCTTCATGATCATGGCAGTGAGACTTTGTTTTAGCAATAGTAGTTAAACTCAGTTTACACATTTTCAAATTCTTTCAGAACCATCCTTATCTTACTCCCTCTGTTCTTGCCCTGCACAACAGTATTACTGCAGTGGCCTGGGACCCCCCCTCATTCCCACTAGGGTAGACAAGAGTGTACACTTGTGGGATATTTCAGCTCCTTTCCCCTAAATTCCCCTCAAAGGCTCAAAACAAACAGAACGTGGGAAATTCTGAGTCAGTCCTCTGCCTAGGTTTGTTGGACACTTCCTTGAAACAGTACTTGCTAAGGATAAGCCCAACAGGAACCATTGCAGCTGACTTTCTTTTACAAGCACCACCTCCCTCTGGTTGGAGGCCAACAGTATAACCCACCACATGAAATAGAATACCTCAGCTTTGAGGAAGGCCTGTTCCCAGACCACAGCTAAAACTCCTTTCCAAGTCACTCCAGCAATACAATAATAATGGGCGACTTCAGCACTCCATTGATGGCAATAGATCGTTAAGGCAGAAAGTCAACAAAGAAACACTGGAGTTAAACTGAACTCAGGAGCAAACAAAACTAACACACATCTACAGAACATTTCATCTCAAAACAATAAAATATACATGTTTCTCATCAGCACATGGAACATTCTACAAGATAGACCATATCAAAGGCCACAAATAAAGTCTCAGTACATTTTTTTAAAAAATCAAAAGCACATCAAGCACTTTCTCAGACCAAAGTGGAATAAACCTAGAAATTAATTCCAAGAAGAATTCACAAAACCAAGCAAAAACATGAAAGTTAAACAATCTGCTCCTGGATGATCCTTGGACCAGCAATGAAATCAAGATAAAAATTTAAAAATTTCTCAAAATCAATGAGAACAATGAAACAAGTTATCAAAACTTCTGGGACACAGCTTCAGGAGAAAATTTATAGTGCTTAAAGTCTACATTAATTAAGATAAAAGACTGTATGTTGACAAACTAACACCATACCTCAAGGAACTAGAAAAGTATAAATGTACCAAACCCAAAGCTAGCAGAAGAAGATAAATAATGAAGATCAGAGCAAAATGAAATTGAAATTTAAAAATACCAAGAATCAATGAAACAAAATTTATTCCTTGAAAAAATAAACAAAAAACAACATTGGTAGACAACTAGCAAGATTAAGTAAGAAATGAAGAGAGAAGACTCAAATTAGCTCAATCAAAAATGAAAATAGCCGGGCTCGATGGCTCAGCCTGTAATCCCACACTTTAGGAGACTGAGGTGAGTGAATTGCCTGAGCCCGTGGGTTCGAGACCCACCTGGGCAACTTGGTGAGACCTCATCTCTACAATAAATCAAAAATTAGCCAGGTGTGGTAGCGCACGCCTGTAGTTCCAGCTACTTGGAAGGTTGAGCGGAAGGATCTCCGGAGCCCAGCAGGTTGAGGTTGTGGTGGCCGGGAGCAGATACAGATTAAGACTCCAACTCAAAAAAAAAAAAAAGAAAGGAAATAGAGACATTACAATTGATATGACAAAAATTCAAAAGATCATCCAAGTCTATTATGAACACCTCTATGCAAACAAACTAGAAAATCTAGAGGAAACTGATACATTTTTGGAAACATACAACCCCTCACCCTTGCGTCAGGGAGAAATATAAACTCTGAATAGACCAGTAATGAGCAGCAAGATTGAAAGAGTAATTAAAAGTCTCCCAATAATAATTTTTAAAAATCCAGGACCTGATGGACTCACAACTGAATTCTACCAGACCTTTGAAGAAGAACCGTTACCATTTCACTGAAGCTATTCCACAAGATTGAAAGGGAGAATGGTCCCTAACTCAATCTATGAGGCCAGTCACTCATACCAAAGCCAGGAAAAGACACAACAACAACAACAACAAAGAAAACCATAGACCAATATTCCTTATGAACATAGACATGAAAATTCTCAACAAAATATTAGCAAACCAAATTCAATAGCACATAAAAAAAAGTCTTATGGGTCTTATCCCAGGGAGGCAAGGGTGATTCAATATATACAAGTCAATAAACACGATGCACTACATGAACAAAATTAAAAACAGAAATCATGTGATCATTTCAATGGATGCACAGAAAGCATTTGATAAAATCCAGCATCCCTTCATGATAAAAACTCTCAACAAAATTGGCAGAGAAGGAACATTCCTTAAAATAATAAAGCCATATACAACAAAGCCACAGTAAATGTCATCTTAAATGGAGAAAAGTTGAATGCATTCCCCTTCAGAACTGGAACGAGGCAAGGATGACCACTTTCACAACACCTATTTAGCACAGTACTGGATGTCCTAGTTGGAGCAATCAAGCAAGAAAAATAAATTTTCCAAATTGGAAAATAAGAGATCAAACTATTTCTGCATATTTCTTATACCAAGAGAATCCTAAAGACTCCTCCAAAAGATTCCTTGACTTGACAAATGAATTTGGTAAGGTTTCAGGATACAAAACCAGCACACACAAATCAATAGCATTGCTGTACATCAATAGCAACCAAGATGAGAATCAAATCAAGAACTCAATTCCATTTGCAATAGCAGCCAAAAAGCTAAAGTACCTAGGAATATATTTAAACCAAGGAGGTGAAAGACTTCTACAAGGAGAACTACAAAACTCTGAGGAAAGAAATTGCAGAGAACACAAACAAATGGAGAAATATCCCATGCTCATGGCTTGGAAGAACCCACATTGTTAAAATGACCACATTACACAAAATAATCTACAGATTCAATGCACTCCTTATCAAACTACCAACTTCATTTTTCACAGAATTAGAAAAAAACAATTCTACAATTTATATGCAATCAAAAAAACAGCCAGAATAACCAAAGCAATCTTAAGCATCACATTACCTGACTTCAAATTATTCTGTGAGGCTGTAGTAACCAAAACAGCATGGTACTGGTACAAGAACAGCTACATGAACCAATGGAACAGAATAGAGAATTCAGAAATAAACCAAAATTCCTACAACCAACTTACCTTTGATAAAGCAGACAAAAACATACACTGGGAAAAGGTACCCTATTTAACAATTGGTGCTGGGGAAACTGGGCAGATATATGCAGAAAAAAGAAACTTGATGCCTATCTCTCCCCATATAAAAAAAATTACTTCAAGATGGACTTAAATGTCAGACCTGAAACTATCAAAATTCTTGATGAAAACCTAGGAGAAACTCTTCTGGACATAGGTCTAGGCAAAGAATTTATAGCTGAAACCCTAAAACAAATACAACAGAAACAAAAATAAACAAGTGGGACTTAATTAAACTAAAAAGTTTTTGTACAGCAAAAGAAATAACCAGCAGAGCACATAAACAACCTACAGAATGGGAGAAGATATCAAAAAAAACAATACTTCTGACAAAAGACTAATAGCCAGAATCTACAAAAAAACTCAAACAAATTGAGAAGAAAAAAGCAAATAACTCCATTAAAAAGTGGGCAAATGACATAAACAGACATCTCTCATAAGAAGATATGCAAATGGCCAGCAAACATATGAAAAAATGCTCAACATCACTTATCATCAGGTAAATGCAAATTAAAACCACATTGAGATACCACCTTACACCAGTCAGAATGACCATTATTAAAAAATCAAAGAGCAATGGATGCTGGCACAGATGCGTAAGAAAGAAAACATTTATATACTGTTCGTGAGAATGTAAATTAATACATCCTCTATAGAAAGCGGTATGGAGATTCTCAAACAACTAAAAGTTGGAACTACCATTTGGTCCAGCAATCCCACAATAGGTACCTACCCAAAGGAACAGAGGTTGTTAAGTAAAAAAGACACCTGCACTTTCATGTTCATTGCAGCACAATTCACAACTGCAAAGACGAGGAATCAACCAAAATGTCCATCAACTGTTCAGCGCACAATAAAAATGTGACGTCTGAGGTGAGTGGATTGCCCGAGCCCGCGGGTTCGAGACCCGCCTGGGCAACTTGGCAAGACTTCATCTCTACGATAAATCAAAAGTTAGCCGGGCGTGTTAGCACGCGCCTGTAGTTCCAGCTACTTGGAAGGCTGAGGCGGAAAGATCGCCAGAGCCCAGCAGGTCGAGGCTGCGGTGGCTGCGAGCGGCCACTGCACTCCAGTCTGGGCGACAGAGTGAGACTCCAACTCAAAAAAAAAATAAAAAAAAATGTGACGTCTATATTTATATCATCTATCTATCTATAAATATATATACACACACACACACACACACACACACACACACACACACACACACACACACACACACACACACTATGGAATACTATTCAACTACCAAAAAGAATGAAATAATAACTTGGATGGAATTGAAGAACATCATCCCAATTGAACGAATTCAGGAACAGAAAACCAAACATGGCATATTCTCACATATCAGTGGGCGCTAAACAACATATATGCAAAGACATAGAGAATGGTATAATGGACACTGGAGGTTCAGAAGCGGGAGAGGTGGAGGAACAAAAAAAAATCACCTATTGGGTACGATGTACACAGGTGGAGGTGGTGAGCACACTCACAGCACAGACCAAAACCAATTTGTGTCCCCCAAAGCTACTAACATTTTTAAGAATAAAATAAAAATTAGTACTCAAATATCATAGCAGTTGGAAAAACAACAGTGAACTGTAATGAGATCAAAACTGAAGAGGGTCTACATGCTCTTTTGAAGGACCTGTACAATTGCCAGCTGCCATAGGTCAGGAATGAGGATAGCTCCTAGTGATTCGTGAGAAGGAAGTTTATTCTTCAGAGAAAGGCCAAGGAAGGAAAGAGTGGTTATAAAGTGACATTCAAGCCCTTTATCTCATAAAAGTATCATAAAAAAGAATATTCTTAAGAGAGCGAAAAGACAACCCACAGAAATGGAGAAGATATTTGCAAATAACATATCTAATAAGGGACTTGTATCTAGAATATATAAAGAATCTTTACAACTCAAGAATAAAAAGACAAATGATCCAACTTAAAATATACATAGTGTTGAAACAGATATTCCTCCAAAGAAGATATATAAATGCCAACAAATACAAGAACATATACTCAACATTATACTTATGGAAATACAAATCAAGCTCCCAATAGGGTGCCACTTCACACCAACTAAGATGGCTACAATTAAAAGCAATAACATTAAAATAACAAGCATTGGTAAGGAAGTGGAGAAATTGGAAACTTCATACATTGCTGGTGAAAATATAAAATGGTGCACCTACTTTCAAAAACAGTTTGTCAATTTCTCAGAAAGTTAAACATAGAGTTACCATATGACCAGCAATTCCACTCCTATGTGTATAACCAAGATAATTGAAAACACATGTTCACACAAAACTTGTACGAGAATGTTCATAGCAGCACTCTTCAAAATAGCCAAAAAGTAGAAACAACCCAAATGAATATCAACTAATGAATAGACAAACAAAATTTGGTATACCCATACTATACAACTGAATATTATTCAAACATAAAAGGAATAGTGATACATGCTACAACATAAATGAACCTTGAAAACATGCTAAGTGAAAAAAGTAAAACACAAAAGACTACTTTTTATAATGTTTTGTTTCTATTAAATGTCCAGAATATGCAAGTTTATAAAGAAGGAAAGTAGACTAGAAGTTGATAGGGGGAAGGGAGATGGGAAAATGAAGAATGATTGGGGGGGTGGTAATGAAACTGTTCTAAGATTTGAGAGGGGTGGTAATGAAACTGTTCTAAGATAGTGGTAATGGTTGCACAACCTTGCAAATATACTAAAATCCACTGAGTTCACACCTTAAGTGGTAAACTTTATGATATGTGAAATATCTCAATAACGTGATATATTCTAACAGATTGTAATAGCATAGAAAAGTGCTTTTATAACCATTATGTGAAAAAAAAAGCACTTTTTGTTCATATGACACAGATACATGTATGGGAAAGAATTGCACTGAGTAAAGACAGGCACACTTACCAAAATATTAACAGAGATTGTTTCTGGGTTTGTGATGTAATATTTTATTTTCCTCAATTAAAAATAATATATTTGAAACTCTTCTATCAATATGTATGCTTAAAATGGAAAAAGAAAAAATTATTTATTTTCAAGGATCAGCCACATAAAACATACCAACATAAATCATAATTGAATTAGGATTAGAAAGGGACTCAAGAGGAGTGAGAACAAACCGCTGACAGCTGAAAGCCTAGGCTGTTTTGAGACAGGTACTTATGAGATGAGACAAGATCAAAAGGAAAGAGAAACAGGGAGGGTATCAGAATTAGGCCATGGGCTATAACAGATTTAGGAAGCAAAGATAAATTTTTTTTTTTTTTTTGTGCTTTCTTTTGAGAATAAGATTTAGGTTGATTTGTCAAGGAAGGCTGTTTGGCAAAGTGGTAACATAGGGAGAAAAATTATTTCTTAGCATAATTCTCTACATGGAAGAGACTGATAAGGTCTCTAAAGAGGATGCTGAAGATAAAAGTGGGACTTCATACAATCATTTTGCCTGGAGTGCATAAGTTGTGTAAAGTGAAGGATACAGTAGAATTACTTAGGAAAATAAAGGAGTTTTTAGAGGCCATGTTCTGGTAGAGAGAAAAAATTCAAAGAGAAGGAGAGCCAATTGCTAGCACAGGTGACAGTTAAGTAAAGAACCTCAGTTTTAGGTAGCAACTATGCCGAGTTTGATAATGTGCCACTGATTTATAATAAACAAAATAAGATAGAACAAGGGGTCGATAACTATATAAATAGAACATTGTGGGATGAGTTGTTTTGAAGTCAAGCCTATCTGTGTTCAAAACATACCTCATCACATTCTGTTAGTGGCAGCTTTTATGTTTCTCGGACTGCAGTGAAAAACAGAGATGTGCTCAGTGTTTCAATTCTTTTTGAACAATAGTAATTTTACTAGAAGTAATTAACATTTTGCACTTAAAAGTACATATATTTTAAAGTAGAATGAAACATTTACCTGATGATTTTTCTTTTCTTTTCTTTTCTTTTCTTTTTCTGAATTGGAGTCTCACTCTGTCGCCCAGGTTGGAGTGCAGTGGCACGCTCACGGCCACCGCAGCCTCAACCTGCTGGGCTTAGGCAATCCTTCCACCTCAGCCTTCAAGTAGCTGAAAAAACAGGCGTGCGCTACCATGCCTGGCTTATTTTTTGATTTATTGTAGAGACGAGGACTCACCAAGTTGCCCAGACTGGGCTTGAACCCCCAGGCTCAGGCAATCCTCTTGCCTCGGCCTCCCAAAGTGCTGGGATTACAGGCTGAGCCACCGCGCCTGGCCTGATGATTTTTTTAAATAAAAATTATTTCTTGCTTATAGGTAGTTGCTGTGGGCTATGCCTTCATGTTTCTTGAAGTCCATATTCAAATTCTTTTGTAATTAGGACTTCAGTTAAAAAAATAAAAGATTAAGAATCTGTATGAGCCTGTTTTTGAGCACTATAAAATGGCTGGGCAGTAGAGGGTAATGTCCATGTAAAAGCACCTGACCCTGATCCTGACATATGGTCTATGCTCTGTAATATTAATTTCCTTTCCCTATTCCTCATCTCTTCAATGTATGACAGGAATAGATGATGCTTCCGTTTTTATTTAGACATTTTTAAAAGTTCCTCTTTCAGTATTGAGCAACTATAGATCTTTCCAACCAAAATCTTTGCTCATAAGCATATAAATAAAAGTTGTTAGTAGAGTAACTCAACATCTTCAACATAAAGAAGCATGATAAATCTAAAGTATTTTTATATTAAATGCATAGTTAAGATAGTCTTTTAGGAAATACTCAATATATGCCTATGTGTATGGTCGTTTTATCTTTTACTTTTCTTTTTACAATTTTTCTTCAAAGCTCTTTTACTTTTTTAACACTTAATGCCTTATTTACATAATGATCTAAAATTTAGAGCAAGTTACTGGGAACTCCAAATATATAATATATGTCTAATAGGATGAGACATATATATTTCAGCCCATAAAACATAGTTACATTTTTAAAACTTTTTAAACAGAAGCACCTTTGAACATCTCAAAGTTACAATGCAGAACACATTACGTTTTTATGAATAAACATTTTTTTTTCCACTGGAGGGTGCAATTTGTCAGTATATCAGAATTTTCACAGTTTATTTAACAAGTATACTTTATAAATAGTACCAGAGAGTTGATTATTCTAAGACACTAACATAGAATGCTGAGCAGATTTCATTAAACTTTAAATAAATGAAATTTCACCAATAGGAATCTGAGCTTTATTCTACAATATATTTATGATTTGTTAGGATCAAGTGACTTATAAGCTGAGTATAATTTTACTCTTTTATTCTATTTCTTGAATACCACATATGACTTCTTTGGCTATTAATACTACACAAATGTATACCAATAATTCATGATGAAGATAAATATTAATCCTACCTATAAATTTTGAAGTTTTTACAGTTGTTTTCTTTAGCAATCTATTTCTTCATTTAAATTTCTCAATCAAATTAGATCATTTTCCTTTACTATACTTGAAGTCCAGTAAAAATGTATGGTCTCAGATTAAATTTAAATTTAAGCATAAAACTAACATATACATTCAATTGAATATTTTTGCTTTTATTAAATATCTCATATAGTATGAAGGCTATTAAATAATGGGTGCCTTAGAAATAATATTAATGAAATAGGAATTCGAATTTTAATAAGCCGGTATTTATTGAGCACTGACCAGGTGTTAGGCACAGTTCTATATTTATTAACTTAATTTTTAATTTACTTAATTCTCAACAACCTCAAGAAATAGATACCAATGTCTCCATTTCCCAAAGGAGGAATTGAAGGTGCCAAATGACTTGTCCAAGTCCGTGCAGTGAGTACCAGAGTTCAACTGAGCTAGCCTGACTCCAGGACCCAGACTTAATCATTGTTCAATAACTCCATTAAACTTGTTGATACCAACCACTGGAACTCAAATGTGTTGATTTTTATTTTACACATTTGAAGATAGGTACTTTCTATTATGGGCTAATACCTCCTTCAGAAGCTCCTCTTTCAGTCACAGAACACCGATGTTTTTATGGCACATTGTCACAGCACAAGACTACATTTTCCAGTTCCCCTCTCAGATATGCATGGCCACTTAACTAAGGAGACAATGAAATGTTAAATGTAAGTGCTGTGTGGGAGTTCCAAGGAGTCTCCTCAAAAAATAAGATCTGTGACCCTGCAGCACTTACTCCTACTTATTCTTTCCTTCCACCTGCAATGAGGACATGAACAGCAGCAGGAACTTAAGCAGCCATATTGGACCATGGGCAGGATGCCAGAATGACAGAGCAAGGCAGGGAAGGAACTACGATCGCCCTTAAGACTCTAATTCAAGAGCATATATTATGAGTCTCTGTCAATACCAGACCACATTCTTTCTTAGATATGACTCTACCACAAGGTCAAATATCTGTTCAGGTTACATCATCATTGTTATTATTGTTGTATGTATGTATATATGTATTTATTTATTTTTGAGAAAGGTTTTCACCTTGACGCCTTGTCTGGAGTTAAGTGGCATGAATTCCTGGGCTCCAGTGATCCTCCTGCCTCAGCCTCCTGAGTAGATTGGACTAAATGCACACACTACCACACTTGGATAATATTTCTATTTAAGTTACACTAATTTTGAAGCTACTAATATATGTTTGATTACATTTTTACACCACAATTTCTTTAAAACATTATTTCCACCTTAGTTCAAAATTAATTATAAAAATTGTTCTACAAGTATTAATAATTTGCATAGTAGTGATTTGTGACCTATTTTTAAATTGTCAATTATTAAAATAGTTTAATTTGTGCCAGATTAAATTTCCCCTTTTGTGACCTGGAAAATACTTGTTTTAGACTGTATGTTTATGCCCCCTCCCTCCCAATCTACATGTTGAAATCCTAACCCCCAATGGGATAATATTAGGAGGTGGGTCTTTGGGAGTTAATTGGGTTTTCAGATGAGATCATGAGGGTAAAATGGTCATGATGGGATTAGTATCCGTATAAGTAGAGAAAGAGACAAGAACTCCCTCGTATGTGCTCACACCAAGGACGACCATATGAGGACATTTCTAGGAAGAGGACCCTCACCAAGAATTCAACCATACTGTTACCCTGACCTTGGACTTCAGTCTCCAGAACCGTGAGGGTCATGTAAGCCACTCATCAGTCTGTGTTCTGCTGTGGCAGCCCAAACTGACTAAGACAGGCACTATGATGTACTTCTCTTCTTGAGGTCAAATAAAAGGTATATTATGAGATTAATAACATGGTTTTGTAGTAAAGAATAAGTATGACATGGCTATTTTCTATAAAGAAAATCAGAAACTTCCTCCTTTCCTAGCATTTCCTCTTTGCTCAGACACAAGCCTAGATTCTGCTGATGTATCTTTAAACTTGCCACCTGCCTCTCATTTTAAGAGAAAAGAATAATGAGTTTTGTTGTAAGGCCTTTTCCTGGTGATTTAAACAAAGTTTTTTGGGGAAAAAAGACATAAAACTTCTCACTAGATTAGATAGCCAAAGATCTTTGAGAGGTATGAAAATCACACAAGTTTTAAAATTTTGCCATATGTAATAACAATAGCAACATAATATGGTTTAATAATAATATCTTGTACAGCACTTAAGATGTGTTCAGCACTGTACCAAGTGCATTACTTGTATTTGTATTCTCATTTAATCCTCACAACACTCCAATGATGATACTATTATTTTACAGCTGAGGGAACTCAGTCACAGCAATATTAAATAATTTGCTTAAGGTCACTCAATCGAAGTGAACATATCAAGACTTAAACTCATGCTTTTATCACTTTGCAATATTTCTATAAAAATCTTTTTTCTTTTCTTTTCTAGTCTTTTTTTTTTTTTTTTAGTCAGAGTCTTACTCCGTCTCCCAGGCTGGAAGGCTAGAGTGCGGTGGCATGATCATGGGTCACCACAGCCTCCACCTCCTGGGCCCAGGCAATCCTTTTGCCTCAGCTTCCCAAGTAACTGGGACTACAGGAGTGTGCTACTATGCCTGGCTAATTTTTGATCTATTGTAAAGACTAGATCTTGCCACGTTTCCCAGGTTGGCCTCGAACTCCTGGTCTCAAGCAATCCTCCTGCCTTAACCTTCCAAAGTGCTGGGATTACAGTTAGAAACCACTGTTCCCGACCCCATCTTAATCTACTATATTCAGAGACTTGTTAGAATTATTGTATTACACTAGGAAATGAAAAATGCAATTAAAGAAATATAGAAAGCTATCCTAAATGTTTCTTGATCTCTCTTCTCAGGCTTTCTTTCTAGGACTGCAGTATAAATTTATGTAAATTACTGTTAAAATATTTTTGGCATTAATAATTTGAGTTTTAATTTTTTAATCAAATTAGATAATTTCAAAAGAAAACATTCATAGTAGTTATTCAACTCCTTCATGCTTTTTCTATTTTTATGTAATTCCACCATATATAGAGATTAGGGTAGATATTACAACTCAAATTTAGATTCAGTTATGAGAAAGAATAACTATGTAATTAATTAACTATGTGTTAAGGTGTTGATTATGTCTAGTTCTTTTCACTTACGGTTGGTCCTGCAGGGAAATAAATGTAACCACTTCCATGTCTATCAGAAGTATGCAAAAATAAATGATTTGGATGTTATGTCAGTACCTAATCCTGAATTGTACCCCACATCTTTAAAATATAAAAACTAAATAAATAAAATAAATGATTTAGAGGGCTAGAAAGATAAGTTAAATCAATTAAGTTCTCCTTGTATTTGCAGACAAAAATAATGCCCAGATTGAACTGACCAAGCTCATTTACCCAAGCAAAGGGTAGTGGTGAATATAAAGAGCATATACTCTAGTGTCAGGATATCTAGGTAAATCTTGGCTTTGCAATTCATTAATCAAAAATCTTAGGCATGTTACTTAGCATCTTGGAGGTTCAATCTTTTAACTAGTAAGATTAGCTAATGATAATATCTCTCATACAATTGTTATGAGGATCAAATAATAAAATATAAGAGGCAATGCTTTGCAAACTATTAAAACTTCTATAAATGTTAGCTGTTCTTAATTGGTTTTGCTTCCCAATGTAGAAAGAAAATGCTATAAAATATATACATCTTCAACAATTTTATAACTGCTTCTTGTACCAAGATAAGAGCAGGAGATATTGTAGTTTCTTTATAATATGAGTTATAAAAAGTTTTATACATTATCTCAAATACTCAATAATTAAATTTCAATTACTATTTCATTTTTAAATCATATATTTATAATCTCAATGCAAGTATTATATAACAGGACTACTACCTCCCCATCTTATAATCTGATACTTTTTATAAATCTTATTTAAAATTTGAAATTAATGTTTTCCATTTGTCTGCTGCCAGAATCCTCATATAAGATATTCTAAGCCAGGCTCGGTGGCTCAGCCTGTAATCCCACGCCTTTGGGA
>NW_007258229.1:0-22845 GCF_000164805.1 Carlito syrichta | reverse complement strand
AGTTCAAGGCTGCGGTGGCCGGGAGCGGCCACTGCACTCCAGTCTGGGCGACAGAGTGAGACTCCAACTCAAAAAAAACAAACAAAAAAACAACAACAACAAAAATAAGATATTCTACTTGACAGTTGCTGGGAGAGTAGACCTGTGACTGAATTATAGTAATGTGTGCTAAAGTACAATATGGAAGCACTTTCCCAGGATACAGGATTTAAAACACTAGCAAGAACCCTGGGAAACAATGCAAGCACTGATAGAATGACATTAGTAGTATGAATAAAATGATGAGCCATGGTAAACAAGGTAGAAAATGCCAGAATTGATATCCCAGATGGTGAGAGAAGGGATTAAAAGACTAGGCAAAGTGGACATGTTAGAATGGATGTACCATGTAAGATTGGAAAAGCCACCAGATGCCTAGGTTCCTTAGAGAGCCTAGAAAATTTATTGTTTACAATCAGGAATTTGTTAGTGATTAACATCAGAAAGAGTCTCAGTCATAGCTATCTTCTATAGACCTGGGATGACTAGGAAGTGCTGTTTGTGGTAGGCTGAATAATGTTCTACCACTATCAAAGATGTCCATGTTCTAGTCCTTAGAACCCATGAATGTGTAACCTTTATGATTAAAGGGATTGACCTGGCAGATTTAATTAAGTTAAGTATGTTGAAATGAGGAGATTATCCTGGGTTATCTGGGTGGGCCCAATGTAATTACAGAGGTCTTTATACGAGAGAGGCAGGAAAATCAGTCAGAGGAGATGCGACAATGAAAGCAGAAGTTAGAATGATGAGGTCATGAACCAAGGAATGCAGGCAGCCTGCAGAAGTTGAAAAACGAGGCGAATGAATTATTCCCTAGAGCTTCCAGAGAGATTGCAGCTCAACTAACACTGATTTTAACCCAGTGAGACATATTTTGGACTTTTAATCCCAGATCTGCAAGATAATAAATTTGTGTTGTTTTAGGCTATTGTCTGTAGTTATTTGTTTCAATAACAATAGGAAACCAATACACTTAAATAACTGGGCTAACTGATGGAAATGACACCTTAAGACAATGGGAAAAAATGGCAATAGTTTTCAGTGAGGAGTCAGGTGGGTGCAAGCATGGTAAAGAATAGTAAGATTTGAGTGGTAGTCGATGTGACTCACAGAGTGTTATAGAGATGGCTACTAGAACATGGTGTCCTCAAGGACAAGATACTTGGTGAGCCAATAAGGATATTAGTAAATCTACATGATGAAACAAAATCAAAGATAGTTGATCAGAAGACGTCAATAAAAAGTTAGGATACCTCTTCTAATGTTTAGATATGAGACACTTTTCAAAGTCCAAATTCACTGACTGAGAGAGAGGCCAGGTTTCCAACAGGAAGGATCCTGGAAATTTATAACTACCACAGAAGAACCTATGGCCATTCATTTGGCTAACCATACTCTGAGAAAAATTAACTTTTCAAACATTTTAAAGACTGCTTAAACTTGGAATCTGAGTTGATATGGTTTCTCAGAGACCCCCAAAAGCTCATCACAGCCTCCCTATTAAAGACATATGAGGGCCAAATAACAGAATCCTGGCCCAGATACAGCTCACAGGGGTCCAGTGGTTCCATAGATATACTTAGTGTTTATTTTCCCAGTCCTTGAAAATATAATTGAAATTGATTTTTTAAAATAATTGTCACAGCCTCCACTTTGGTTCTTTGACCTGGGAGGAAAAGAATAATTACAGTGAGGGAGATTAAGTGGAAGTCTTTGAAACTGCTTCACAAAAAATAATATCCCATGTCAAGGGGAATGGAAGAAATTAATGCCACTTTTAAAGGATGCAGGGTTGGTAGTACTCACTATATTTATATCTTTTCATTTGATCCACCAACCTGACCTCTTTAAAAGCGAGATAGTTCTGGAGAATGATTGTAGATACTACAAACTCTGTCAAGTAATTGCCCTCATTGCAGTTGACATGCCAAATATGATACCTTTTTTCTAGGGCTAATTAAAATAAATCAGATAGGTGTATCCTGCACATGTATGAAGGGGACCCCCAAAAACCCGGAATTTATTTATTAAAAAATGTGTATTTATTCTTACCTGGTCAAACTTCAATTATCTTCAAAATACTCTTTTTTTAAATACAATACACCTATCAAAATACTTTTCCCACTGCTCAAAACTATTTTTGAACTTTTTAATTTTGATACCTTTTAGTGCTTCTGCCATTTCTTGTTTCACTTCTCCCACATGGGCAAAATATTTCCCTTTGAGGACTTTTTCTTCCAGGGAAACAAAAAAAAATTACTTGGGGCAAGGTCAGGTGAATAGGGAGGGAGAGACACAAGGGTCATGCCCTCTTTGGTCAAAAACTGCTGAACACTCAGCTCAATGTGGGCAAGTGCACTCATAAATCGCCCATCATAAAATGGGCAAATGCACTGATTCTCAAAAAGAAAAAAAATTATCTGAAGCCAAATGCAGCCTTTCACAACAATGCTATCTGGTACACTAATGCCAATGGGTTCCTAGTGATCTTCCTCATCTCCCTCCTCTACTATGAACCCCAGAGGACTCTCACCTTCAGCTGTTCTAGGTAACTTACTGGCAGCATGATCCAGACCCTCATCTGTGAGGGACTGAGCCTTTGTCTCACAGTGCCTTTCTTATGGTATGGCTTTTACACGTGCCCATTTGTGTCAAGATTGGCCAAGGATGTATCAAAGGCCACCTAGGTGGGAGCCAAATATGTTCCTCCTACTATGCTACAAGAATGGGGTTAGCTGACAGCCTATAACTGTTAACTCATTCAAGGTCTGTCTCAACATTTGAGCCAAGACCATGCTCTTCCCAAGGAAGCCAATGACTGAGTAAAATGGTAGCACATGGGCTTAGCCATTTCTATCCAAGGTAGGGTTCCCTTAATGGGTTCTTCTAATAAATTATTTGCTCCAAAATTCCCCATTGAGCTGGAGGATTTGATTAATCCCTTGCCAAATTCTTCCTCCTCCTTTTGTCTTTCACAAATGTTACCTCTTCTTGCTCAATACCTTGTTTCTAACTTTATCTGTGTCTGTTTCCCAGAGAACCTAAGTGACCAACACAAAAAGGTGGGGTAGGATAGAGGCATGTGGATGCACCTCTGGGAATGAGAACGTGGTATGAAGATCGGTTTCTGTAGTGATTTTGAATATCCAAAATTTATTTGATACTCCTTTCTTCAAGAGGTAGAGCCTAATTCCTCTCCTCTTGAGTTTGAGCTGAACTTAGTGACTCAATTCTAATGAATAGCATTATAGGGAAAATAATGATATGTAACTTTGAAGACTAGTTTATATAAGGCACTGTAGCTTCCTGACTCTTCCTTCTTTTATTATTTCCTCTGGAGAAAGCCAGCTACCACATCATGAGGACACTCAGGGACTACTGGAGTGACCTATAGGGTGAGGAATAGAAGTCTTCTTCCACAGCCATTTGAGTTAGCTTGGAAATGGATGCTCGAAGTTCAGACTGCAATCCCAGGCAGCTACTTAACTGCAACTTCTTGCAAGGTCCTGAACTAGAACAAGTTGTTTTGGATTCCTAACCAAAAGACAATGCAAGATTATAAATGTTTGTTTTTTTAAGTTGCAGAGAATTAGAGAAATTTTTTAAACAATAATAAATAAAATATACTTATAATCACCAGAAATTACCCACAATCTGAGAAGCACTAAACAAACAGACAAAATGACTTTCTCAGTTGTCATCAGTCAGCCTCTGTCATCAGCTACTTCAGTGATAGTATAATGGTTGCAAGCATGGAGAAACCATGGGAACAGGGATAAAAGAGGCTCCCATTTACCAAGGCTTATCTAGCTACTGCTGCTCCTGGAAGTACAACCTGGCAAAAATAGAGAACAACACTGAAATATCCTTTGAGGAAACCAAGAAGCCAATTGGTGGCAAGATAGCCATATTGAACCTTTTCTTCTACAGTGCAGGGGTAGACACATGCCCTTGGAATCCAATCATATCAATCATATCCTATCTCATACCACTAAGCAGCTACTGACCTGACAGAGTGATGGAAGAGTTTATTGAGGGTACAACTGAGAAACCAGATCAGAGATTATTTCTTACAAGAGTAGCACATAATCTTCTAGCCATAGTGCATACTTAAATCAGTAAAAATATATGGCACTATGTCTCTAGCAGACAAAAGTACAGGAACCAAGGGGTGAAGGCAGAAGTGGCCCGACTTACCCTCCTGTCTGTGACCCAGTTGGAAAACTTGTGTTTTCTGTCCTTGCAATTATGAGCCATAGAAATATGTTTGGAAGACCTTGTTTCAAAGGGAGAATGCTTCCACTGGAGTCCCATTAATTAATTAAGCTAGAGCTGACACCTGGACACTTCAGGTTGCTCATGCTAAGGAAAAGGAAGACAGGGAGAGATTAACATCCTGAAAGAGGTAATTTAACTTGATCATCTACCAAAGGTAGGACTGTAGAAACTTGAAATATGCTAGTACATTGTGGCTGATCACTTACTGTTTTGGGAATTCTGTGATTACCATGTGCTAAAGCATGTCTTAACCTGCCAAGTGATGACAGACACATGGGTTCAGTTATCCATGGCCACAGTGGATAGGCTGCCAAATATCAGTCATATGAATGAGACTATTTTAGATTATCCGACTACCAGCCAAACCACCCACTGAGTGCAGCAGTGGCACCAACAAGTCTACAGAGATCAGCTGAAGGGGTTTAGATCACAGGATCCTAAATAAATGATTGCTGTTTTAAGTACCTAAGTTTTAGAGTGGTTTGTTATGGAGCAAGAGTGAACTAATACAAGAAAGAACTTACAAAGAGAAAGGTTTTAGAAACTAGAATGCTGTGGCTATTTTTCTCAAAAGCTAAATGATCCAATGATCATTTTAGGAAAATGGATATTCTTTATTAATTGTTAGTGCTTCCTAATCAAATCCTTTGCATTATCCACCATGATACAATTCTGGTAACTTTGTTGGCACCACAGATGACTCTTGAGAATTTATTTTATGTTAGGCTTAAACTGATGTTATGTCTAGTCACCTGCTTCATGTTATCATTCCCTCATTTCTACTTTGGCCCAGTTTGGAAATCTTATCACATGGCTATGTGCTTATGAGCTCCAGCACAAACACATTTTGAACAGAAATAAGACTGTGTAAATACAACCACACATAGTGTGGGGTGAACTTGAGAAGTAGCCCTGCACCCATCATGTAGTTATGATCTGCATAGCCTTTCTTTTCTTTTATTGTCTTATTGCACTGGCTAGAACTTTCAGCACCATGTTAAATAAGAGAAGTGAGAGTGGGCATTCTTGATATGTCTCTGATCTTAAATATTTCATCTTTCAATATTAAAGATAAAAAAGCTGTGGGTTTTTTCTTGTAATATTCTTTATCAAGTTAAAGTTACCCTGTATTCCCATTTGTCTAAGATTCTATCAAGTAAAGGAGTTAAATTTTGTTGAAGTCTTTTATTTTTCATCTTAACGACGTGGTTTTACTTCTATAAGCCTGTTGATGTGGTGGATTACATTGGTTCTCTAATGCTGAACCAGACTTGCATACCTGGAATAAATCTCATTTGATTGTGGTATGTGATTCTCTTTAAACACTATTAAAACTCAGCTTGCTAGCATTTTATAGAGTTTTTTTATGCATTTTCATGAGAAATATTGGTCTATAGTTTAAAAATAAACAAACAAATAACAAACAAATAAAGTCCTTACCTGTTTTAGTCAATTAAGTGTAATAATGGCCTTCGAGAATCATTAGAAAGTATTCTCTCTGCTTCTATTTTTTGGCAGAGATTGTAGGGAACTGGTAAAATTGTAGAGAATCATTTCTTCTTTAAGTGTTTGGTGGAAATTACCGGTAAGACCATTAAGGCATGGTGCTTTTAGTTTTGGAAGATTATTATTTATTTATTCAATTTCTTTATTACATATGGCCTTTCTTAGTCTATTTGGGCTGACACAACAAAATATTTTAGATAGGGTAATTTATAAACAATAGAAATTTATTTCTTACAGTTCTGGGGGCTGAGAAGTCCATGATCAAGGTGTTAGCAGATTTGGGGCCTGGCGAGGGCCTGTTTATCAAAGATGTCAGCTTCTGTTGTGTTGTTAGATGGGGAAGGTAGCACTCTTCAACCTCTTTTATAAAGGAACTAATTCCATTCATGAGAGCAAAACCCTCATGACTTAATCACTTCCCAAAAGGCCCCACTTCTTAATATTATCACATTGGGTATTAGATTCCAACACTCGAATTTTGGGGGGACACTAACATTCAGATCGTAGACCTATTCTAATAATTTATTATTCTTGTGCAAGATTTATAGTTTGTATCTCTAAATGAATTAGTTCATTTCATTTATCAAGTTTGCAGGCACAGAGTTGTTCCTAGTATTACTTTTAATTGTTCATGGAATCAGAAGTGATGACTCATCTTTAATTTCTGATACTGTTAATTTGTCTTCCTTTTTTGTACATGTCATCTTGTATGATAATTGTATTATTACAATAATACAATACAATACAGTAACAATGCAATAATATAATGCAATGTATAATCATTGTATAATTAATTTCATTGATATTTCAAAGATTCAGCCCTTGTGTCATTAATTTTTTCTACTCTGTTTTCAATTTTATTGATTTCTGCTCTATTATTTTTTTCTTTCTCCTTGCTTTGAATTTATTTTGGTATTCCTTTTCTAGGCTCTTGAGGTGGTAACTTTGATTATTGACTTGAGACTTTTATCTTTTCTAACAAATGCATTTAATGCTGCTAATTTCTCTCTTAGCACTGCTTTCTCTGTGTTCCACAAATTTTGATGTTATATTTTCATTTTCATTCAATTCAATATACCTTTAAAATTTATCTTGATACTTTCCCTTTGATTCATGAATTACTTAGAAGTATGGTTTTTAGTGTCCAAGTGTTTGGACATTTTCCTGTTATATTTTTGTTATTTATTTATAGTTTGATTTCATCGTCAGGAAGAAAACTCTATATAATTTTAATTATTTAAAATTTGTTGAATTGGTTATATGGCTCAGGTTATGATAATATCTGGGTATATATTCCATGCAGTATAATGAGAAGGAGTTGTGTTTTGCTGTCGTTGGGTGGAATGTTCTATATAAAGTCAATTAAATCATGTTGGTTTATCATGTTGTTGAGTTTCTTCTATATTCTTCCTGATCTTTCTGTCTAATATTTATAGCAACTTTTGATATGGGTACTAAAGTCCCCAATTAAAATTATAAACTTGTCTATTTGTCTTTTTAATTTTCTCCATTTTTTTCTTTACATATTTTGCAGTTCTGATTTTGGATGAATACATATTTAGATATGCAATGTAGTCTTGCTATGTGTAATATCCTTCCCCGGTAATTTTCTTTGCTGTGAAGTTGGCTGTATCTAATATTAATATTAATCATTGTTTAAATGTTATATCTCTTTATATCCTTTTACTTTCAACCTGCCTGTATTGTCATGGTTCATGTTGGTTTCTTACAGACAGCATAAAGTTAGGTCATGTTTTAAAACCTACTTTGTAATTCTTTAACTTTTAATTGGTGTATTTAATATAATTATTGATATGCTAGGGCTTAAGATTGCAATTTTATTTTTTTAATACTTGTTTTTGTATTTTTTCCTCTTTTCCTTTTATGACCTTCTAGGGATTACTTGAACATTATTTATAATTCCATATTGTTGTATCTACTGGGTTTTTGAGTGTATCTCTTTGTATAGTTTTTTGATGGTTGCTGTAGATAATCTATTATATAATACATTCACAGCTATCACAGTCTATTGGTCATCATTTTACTGATCAAAATCAACTATATACGTCTAACTTACCTTTAAATCCCTAATTAAACCCCATTTATAATTATTTTTACATTCATGTAGAACTACATCAGTGTTATAATTTAGAAACATAGTTTTAGAAACTCAAGAGAATAAGTAAAATCTATTGTCATCACCTATATTTTTGCTTACTGTGTTGTTTCTTCCTTTGTGATGTTCTAATTGTCCTTCCTTCATAGTTTCCTTTATGTCTAGAGATCTTCTTTTACTCATTATTTTCAGGTAGGTTTGTTGTCAACAAATTCTCTTAGTTTTCTTTCATCTGAGAATGTTTTGATTTCTGTTTCATTCTTGAAAGATATTTTTTATAAATATAAGATTTAGGGTTTACAGTTCTTTTACTTCTGAACTTGAAAGATACTTTCTTATTTGCTCTTGGCCTCCATGGTTTCTGAGAAATCTTCAGTTGTGAAAATAGATTTTCACTTATAGGTAGTCATTTATTTCTCTTTGCTTTCAAGATTTTTCTTCTTTGCCTTTACTTTTCAAAACTTTGATGATGAATGTACTAGTATATTTATTTGAGTATATTCTACTTAAGATTTGTTCTGCCTCTTAAATCTGTAGCTTTATTAGAATTTGAATGTTTCCAGCCATTAGTTCTTCAAATACGTTTTCTAGCCTACTCTTATTTCCCTTTCTGATGCACAAATGGTAGATCTTTTGTTATAGTCCTATAGGTTCCTTAGATTTTGTTTATTTCTTTTTAGTCTATATTCTTTGTGTAGTTCCAATTGGGCAATTTCCATTTTTCCATCTTCTAGGTCACTGATTATTTACTCTGTTCTCTCCATACTGCTGTCACTCTGCATCCATTGAGGGGTTTTTTGATTGTTTGTTTAAGGTTATCATATTTTTAGTTCTAAAATTTCCATTTGGTTATTTTTATGTCTCCTACTTCTTTGCTGAGACTTTCTGTTAATTTAATGAAGGTTTCTATTTTTTCACTTGCTTCTAGACTGTTTGCTCATGGACTTTTTTTTTTTTTTAATAATGGTCACTTTAAAATCTTTGTTAGCTGGGTGCAGTGGTATGCATCTATATTCTCAGATACTCAGGAGGCTGTGGAAAGAGGACTACTTGAGCTCAGATGTTTGATGCTGCAATGCATTTGTAAACAGGCACTGCACTCCTACAGTCTGGGAAGCATAGAGACCTTGTCTCTTAAAAATTAATAATTGAAACAATTTGTCATATACTTAGTTTTAGCATCTCTTTCACCTTAGTGTGGGCATCTGCTGTCTTTTTTATTTTTTCACTCCATTTGACATCTTTCTGCCTCTTGCATAATGAGTAATTTTCCAGTTGAAGCCTAAAAGTTTGTGTTTCATGTTAAGGGTCTCTGTGTCTTACTTAAACCTTCTGTACTGGCTGGTTTTCTGAAATTACTCCAGCATGGAAAAGAAATGGGTGAATTCTTGCTATTGGCAGAGTGGGATAGAAGTCCAGATTTGTCACTTAATCTTTATTGACTGGGTGTTGTCAGTGGTTCCATGATACCTTTCTTGTTGGGAGGGAAAGACATGCCTTATTATTGCTTCCATGTGTCCTCTACTGACACTACAGGTGGAGTGTGGAAGAATGAAACCTCATTAAATTTGGTTGGGGGCAAAAGTTTTAACTTTTCAGTGGACACCTATGACACCATGCCTGAGGAGGGGCATTTCATAACTGTCAGATGTGCTTGGAAATTCAGACTTCCTGGGAGGACCCTTGTTACTGCCTTGTGGGGGATAGGAGTCCCAGCTCCTTACTCAGCCTTTCTGACACAAGCCCAGCAAGAGGGTTAGGGTGCCTCATTACAGCCTAATGAGTGTGGCTCCTACTCAGCATTTGCTGGGATGGACAAAGGTTGGGCCACAGTTTCTTTTTTGGTTTTTTTTTTTTTTTTTGCAGTGTTTAGCTGGAGTAGAACAGCTACTATATTAAGTTTTTCTGTCTTGCTAGGTTGCTCCTTTCTCAGTCCTTTGGCTAAAGCATGTTTTTGCTGGAGCATTTCTTTGTCTGCACTCACTGGCATTGCTGGCTTTTTCAGTTCCCAAACTGGGATATACTCGTATAAAGAAAACAACAACAACAACAAAAAATCACAAGGGGCTCATCACTGTGTCATTTATTGGGCCCTGAGTCCTCAGGAGGGTTTGCTTTCTTCATATTACCTTTAAGCGTCTCCTTATGTTTTTATGTGTTGCCCAAGGTTTTTAGTTGTAATTAGCAGGAAGACTAGGGAAAAGAACATCTACTTCAGTTTCCTGGAAGAAGTCCCAATGACTATTTTGGATTTTTAGATAATTGAAAAAAGATTAAAGGAAGGATAAAATTTATGACACATGAGAACTATATATAATTCAAGATTCAGTCTCTATAAATTAAGTTTCAATGCTATATTGTCACACATTCATTTTTATATTGTCTACAACTGCTTTTGTGCTATAGTGACAGAGATAGAGTAATTTGTATGAGACAATATAATTCATAAAGCCTAAAATATTTGCTGTCTGATCCTTTACAGAAAGTTTTCTGGTTCCTAGCTCACATTATGGAATTACTTACATTTTATTAACGGTGGCTGAGTAGGGTACCTCCACAATCAAAACTAAAAGAAAGATGGAGTGGAAATTCAAATAAACTGTATTCAATTTTAGGCCCTGGTGAAATGTTGTTTGGGAAAGTTGATGCTACCATAGAACATTTCCTACACTCCTATTATCTAGTATCCATTATTCAACAATCTTTATTTCATCAGTTTTAAGAAGTACTTTTAAACATTTTATATCTGTGATGTGACTTGCAACTAATACCTTGTCATAGCTTAGTTGGCAACATTTTTTCTTTCTTTCTGAATGACATATAAAATAATGATGCACTTTATGATTGATGATGTTTCAGATTTATTAAAACATATAAGTGATCAGGAGCAATCATAAATAAATCCTTGTGCAGTTAAACAAAAACATTTAGAGTCGGGCTCGGTGGCTCAGCCTGTAATCCTGCGCCTTTGGGAGGCTGAGGTGAGTGGATTGCCTGAGCCCGCGGGTTCGAGACCCGCCTAGGCAGCGAGACCTCATCTCTACAATAAATCAAAAAATCAGCCGGGCGTGGTAGCGCATGCCTGTAATTCCGGCTACTTGGAAGGCTGAGGCGGAAGGATCGCCGGAGCCCAGCAGGTCGAGGCTGCGGTGGCCGGAAGCGGCCACTGCACTCCAGTCTGGGCGACAGAGTGAGATTCCAACTCAAAAAAAAAAAAAATTTTAGTTTTCCTTGTAAGCCAAAACTTATTAGGTTATAATTAATAACATTTTCTTAAACATTGACCTCAAAGTCACTTTTCTATATTGTTGCTTATTTCAAAATGTTTTTACTTATAATTTGAATTTAATTTTTTCTAGCAGAGTCTGCTACAAATACCCTTATGTATTTTTTTCTATTGTCAGATCATCCCCCAAGAAATCTGAATGTTTCAAAAAATATTTATTGTCATTATAAAAGTTTTTGTATGTTTGTAACATCTTTTGCATGTTGGAATTGTATAACAATGGTTGTCATTGTCATAATGTAGACTATAAGAATTATAAATAATAAGAACAATACTAAATTTGAAAGGCATGACACAAGGAAAAAAACCTGTGGTACTATTTCCCACTTATCTAACCTTTCAAGGGCACTTAGCAGTTAGAAGAAGATTATAAGTACAGACAGATTTCATGATTAGAAGGTTCATTAGTAAGAAGGTACAGAATACTAATCACAAGACTTTCATTTGCACTGACAAGGTCTGACCTCGCTAGCATTCATCAGTGACAGTGGAATTGCTCCCTGGTGGTATCAACCATAGGAAAGGCAGAGAAAACATGTTCTTCATGGAGGAATTCATCAAAAGTAAGCAGAACTGTATCACACACCATTGCTTTCAGGAGCTCCCCAGAGAGTAACTAGCATCTTATCTGAACCAGTTTGTTTGTTCTGTAAAATGTAAAATGCTCAGGGGAACTTTGCATGTTTAAGGAAGTTTAAACTTCGGAACCCTGGAACAACAGCCATCACATGAATCTGCACATTTAATGATCTAATTGACCATGAATAGGTGCTTTGGTCAAAACTAAATCTATAAGCACAGGTGTATGCTCTGATATTAAACTATTTAGACATTTTAAGTGTTATAAACTCTTGTAAATATTTCCATTTTTAAATATTGCGACACTAAAAAAAGTACTACATTAACGACAATCAAAATTGCATATGTTATGTCTGGAAGGACATTTTTACATTTCCATTATATGTGTGTATTTAATGATTCTTTTCCCAAATGTCATAATTTTCAATGAAAAAGTGCCCTAATTATTTAAAAACATTTTTAAAAGTTCTCAGAGTTGTGCTTGGTGCTGTGAAGGACAAAACTGAACATAATTTTTTCATCTGGAAAAGACTTCCCAGTAATTTGTTATGCAATTAGAAAACTAAATGATTGCAAATTAAACAAAAGAAAATATAACTGAAGCATCAAGACTCTGCAGTCAGACAAATCTGATTTTGAATCCTCTCAAGTGCTTAACAACCAGTTACTGGGCCTCAGTTTACTTATCTGTAAAACGGGAAAATACTACCTAACATACACTCATGCAGAGTTGAGATAAGTGTTAGGTAAACGGCGATTTTTATAACCAAACTCCAGGTAGTAAATACTTCAAATATTCATACAGAAAAGCATCTAAAAAGATAACATAAGTTAGACAGGTTAAAGTCTAGTGGAGTTGTGATTTGGCTAGGCCTTAAAAATTCTCTATTTATTTTAAAAATAAAATTATTATTTTACATTTTATGTTTCTGTTATTGATATTAGAATTCACTGGCAATAAATCAGGTAATAATTACATTATTATACAGTTAGTATTGTCTACATACATGCCAACTTATGTGACCCTCCCTTAGGTGAATTTTAACTTTAATTGGGGTCCTCATTATTTATTAAAATGTCCTCACAAAAATTATACTCTGATACAAGATTAAAACAAAATGAGATTAAAGGCCACAGAAGAAACAGATTTCTCAAGATAGAGCATAAAATTTTCTTAATTTAATTTTATTTATTTAAAAAATTGGCAAATAATAATTGTACATATTCATGGGGTACATCGTGATGTTTCAATATATATATAGTGATCAGGTTACAGTAATTAGCATATCAACCATCTATTAATTTAATTTTTAAATAAATGAAGTTATACATTTTTAAGTGTAAGAGGTAAATATAAAATGAATATTATGAAATATTTCTAACTCACCCCTGACTCCTAGCCACCCAAGTATTCTTGCCACAGAAAAATAAAGTTATTGGCTTTTATTTTCATTTCTTGAAATGATGTTTTATGTATATGTAAATGAACACAATAATTATAATTCTTTTGTAACAAAAATTTTGCACGCATTCTATATATATTTTTCACATTGCTTTTTCACAATATCCTTTGGAGATTTTTATAGTCAAGTCCGTTAAAATTTTTTAATTTATTTTTTTAAAACTGCTGTTTAGTGTTCTATTAAATATTCAGACTATACATTTTAACCGTCCCTTTTTAATGGACATATGGGTTTTTCTAAACTTCTATAATGTCAGTGAAGTAATGAATAATCTTGTACATAAAATATGGAATTTTCAAACTAGGAAAAGTTAATACAAACCTATTTATTTTTGACAGTGTGTATACAGACTCTTGAACATTTCTGAGTGAAGGAAAGCAGAAATTATGATTAGATCGTAGAGATATATAAACTATTGTATGCTTTGGATGCTGTGGAATGATAATTAGTGATATGATACAAAATAGTATTGAACAATTAAAGGTAATGAGAGTTAATGAAGTAATGGAAGTAGTGTTTAAGAAAGATGAATGTTCTGAGTATGAGTTCTTATTTCTGGCACTCTGGAATTGTTGGAAGGTTTGAGAAAGAGCTTTGTGAGATTTTCTTGTTAGAATAAAATTACTGATGTGGTAGATAAAAATTGGCAAGATAACAATCAGAGAAGACAAAAATTGTAGAAAGGAAGAGATAGGAAATCAGAACCTAAGTTCTGGAAGATTAACTCAGATAAGAGAAGTAACTAATACTCTGACACTTTAGGTAGCAGGCAAAATCCAGAATGAACATCTGTAGTCAGAAAAAGTGTTGTCAGCCAGGCTCGGTGGCTCAGCCTGTAATCCCGCGCCTTTGGGAGGCTGAGGTGAGTGAAGTGCCCGAGCCCGCGGGTTCGAGACCCGCCTGGGCAATTTGGCGAGTCCTCATCTCTACAATAAATAAAAAACCAGCCGGACGTGGTAGCGCGCGCCTGTAGTTCCAGCTACTCGGAAGGCTGAGGCGCAGGTGGAGGCTGCAGTGGCCGGGAGCGGCCCCTGCACTCCAGTCTGGGCGACAGAGTGAGACTCCAACTCAAAAAAAAAAAAGAAAAAGTGTTGTCAGTGTGGGGTTAGAAAAAGTATTTGGTGAATTTTTATGCTACGGAACAAGCTATGTGATCTTTCTCTTATGTATACACTATTCCAAGTTTGAGTGTCCTTGATTTACTAAGACTGCAAGTTGTGACCAATAGTTACAAGCACCTTGCACTCCTGTCTCTCTAGAAAAATATATATCTTCTTCCCCTTTTTGCTATATAAATTACCACTGTTTTTCTCAGTTTTTCATTTGATTTTAAATATGATCAAATATATTAGTATTTATCTTTATAGTGTTGTTTTGATATTAGTTATAGAAATTATTTTTCCACTCTAGAATCATATAGTCACATCTATTTTCTGTTCTACATTATCTATTTCTTTATATTTTTTAATTTAAATTATTCATCTATCAGAAATTTACCTTGATGCGTAGTGTTAGGCAGAGAAAAAACTCCTTTCAGTTCTCCTATGGCATTATTTTCTTACGTCTTTCCCTTAACTCAGCCAATTCCTTTCATTTCTTATTTCTTGTTTGATAAAATAAATGTTTCCTTAATGTCAAAGATATTATATAACCCTTTATAGGTGGCAGAATCTTTTCATAAGACCTGCTTTCCCCTTTTTATGCATTTTAAAGTGTGTGTAGTATTTTCCAAACAAATTTTGTTAGGTCCCTTTAGGACTTCCTTTCTGTCCCACCTACATTCTGTTAATGTTCTCTTTCAGGTGTTACATTGGAGGGTTGGTTGATGTTAGCTACAACAGTTCAATGATTCAGAAACATTAGAAGCATAGAGAGAGGGCTTGTGTAGTTATAGTTAGGGAACATTTTCTCTGATCACTACTGTGTTTGCAGATATTATAGTAACTGATACAAATTTACTTTTGTATCCAGCTTTCATCTAGACATGTATATCTATAAGACTGTCTGATTTCTGATCTCAGCTCTGATTCATGAGCTGTGAAATTTTGTGCAATTTTCTTAAACTCTCTGTCTGTTGGTTTCCTCACCTGTAACATGATGTGAGAATCCAAATAAGTTAATGTATAAAGTAGTGAAAGCAATGTTGGACATATAACAAGCACTACAGAAGCATTTTTTGTTATCCTTGTTGTGATGGTGCTAGCAGTTGTGGTGATTATTTGATAGTCACGGTAGGCCTATAAGGTACTGCTTAAGAAACAAGTGTAAGAAACACATTCAGGGATGTCAAGTTTGTACAATATTATGAAATTGACTGGTATAAGTTGGTATTTATTAAATATTTATTTAATTAGTGAGATTGCAAAAACAGCATTATAGCTTAGTACTGGATCTCTCAATCACCTTTCTTTAAAATATCTCTTCTACTTATGTCATGGCAAATAATGCCATTTTCTTCACAATGGGAGTTGCATATTGATCCTGCCTAGGTTCCTTTAATCTTGTATTTAAGACATTATATCTGTCAGAAATTTTTTGAAACGCATTCTATATAGCTTGCTTCCTCCTCAGGTTTTCAGTGCAACGTGGGCTTTACCAATATTTTAATGTGTGTGTGTGTATGTGTGTGTGTTTTAAATAATTTCACTTAATAATGTGGTATTAAGTAGAAGAAGGATAGAGTATCTGCTCATTGCCGGTTTACCCAATATTCTCTTATAGTTATATATTTTCCCTATTCAGGATTTGTGTTAGTTACCAGAACTTGAACTAGGTTAATATCTAGAGCCATTAATATTTTTAGGTTATACTAACTCTTTACTTATGGTGGTAGGGCCTTTCTGAATATAACTCATATTGGATCAAGCCATTCATAGTTTAATAGCTTAAATTGAGGTCAGCAAACTTTATCTGTAGAAAGTCTTGGTAATAAATGTTTTAGACTTTGTGGGTTATATGGACTTTGCTGCAAATATTCAACTCTGTCATGGTAGTATGTATACTGTCATAGACAATATGTATGTAATTTAACATGGTTGTGCTTCAATACAACTTTAGGGACACAGAATGTTGAATTTTTAAAATAATTCAACATGTCATAAAATATTCTGTTAACATTCTTTCAACTACTTAAAAATACAAAACCCTGTTCTTAGCTTTCAGGTTTGTTTCAAAATAAGTATCTGTTTAGAGTCTGCAAACCACAGTTTGCACTCTCCCTCTTCCTCCCCTCCCTTGCCTCCTTGCTCTAGATGGCTATAATCCTTACTGCTCTGATGATTCCATTTTATTCCTCACACCACAGCTGAAAATGTCATTCTTAAATTTAAACCACTAATCTGATTCTATCACTTCCAGATTAGTCAGGCTTCTCAGAAAAAGAACCAACAGAAAATTATATATTATATATTTTATATGTATATTTATTGTGGGATTTGGCTTAAGTGATTATGTTTTTGTTTTGGGGGGGTTTTTTTTTGAGTTGGAGTCTCACTCTGTTGCCCAGACTAGACTGCAGTGGCTGCTCCCGACCACCGCAGCCTTGACCTGCTGGGCTCCCGCGATCCTTCCGCCTCAGCCTTCCCAGTAGCCAGAATGACAGGCAAGCGCTACCACGCCCGGCTGATTTTTTGATTTATTGTAGAGATGAGGTCTCGCTTCCCAGGTGGATCTCGAACCCGCGGGCTCAGGCAATCCACTCACCTCAGTCTCCCAAAGGCGCGGGATTACAGGCTGAGCCACCGAGCCCGGCTGGCTTAAGTGATTATGAAGGATAAGAAGTCCTATGACCTGTGCTCTGCAAGATGAAGAACCAGGAAAGCTGTGGTATAATTCAGCTCAAATCCAGAGGCCACAGAACCAGGAACTCTAACATCACAGGGTAGGAGAAGATGAATATCCAAGGTATAAAATAGAAATCAAATTTGTGCTTTATCCATCTTTTTAGTCTATTTGGGCTCTGAATAACTTGGATAATACCCACCCACACTGGTGAGGGTAATTTGCTCTTTTTCACTCAGTCTACCAATTGAAATGAATATTTTCTGGAAACATCCTCAATGGGTACATCCAGATATAATGTTTACCAACTATCTGGACATCCCTTAGCCAAGTAAAACTGGCACATAAAATTAACCATCACAGCTCCCCTCCTTATGATCCTTTGTTGGCTCTCCAAACTTTTTGGCATGACATTTCAGTTCTTCAAATCTGCTCCTAGTCTACTTCTTTAAGACATATTTTTCAATACTTCCTTCTCAGCATCCTTTAGTAAAGCCAATTCCAATTATTTGTTGATTTCACAAATACTTATATTCTGCTCTCCTCTGGACCTTGAATAGTTTTATCAACAAAAAAAAAGTATTTGGCATACTTTTACCAGTTCTTTAAAGTCCATTAAAAATGGCACCTCTTCCATAAAGTTTGTCTCTGAATTTTTGGGTAGAATTAGGCGTTTCTCATTCATACTTTCATAGCACTTTGAACATTTTTGAAAACAGGTATATAATTATATTATAATTCATTGTATTTGTGATTGCTCATACCAATTTTAATGAGATATTGATGTAAGAAATTTCACTAATTTATATTTGTTTTGCCTAATCCTGGTATACATTTCAGACATGACAAGTGATTTTGAATGTGACAACAAAGAATATTGGAGTTGCTAACATTGACTATACTTTACCAAAAAAAATTTTTTTTTAAAGGAAGAAAAAAAAAAAGATACACAGAACATTTTGGGGAAGCAAGTAATCTGGGTTCACCCTTTTGCAAAACAAAGAATCTTTTGTAAATAAAAATTCCTCTGAAAAATTTTTTTCTAATTTCTAAGGTTATAGTTTTGCTTGCCAAAAACTATCATGGTTTTAAAGAAATGTCAGTTATTTGTGCCGATTACCACTTACAAGTAAGTCCAGTGAGATTTTTTTTTTTTTTAAATCTAGATCTGAGATTTTTGTAAAGTAAAAAACACTGGGGTACAGAAATAGTCTCAAAGCTCCAAATGTCTTAGTGATGCTAACAGTGAAAGTGCTTCAGGCAGCTATGCATCCAAACTCTGAGCCTCCACTCTCTACTTCTTCAGGCTCCCAATTCATACCTCCCTCCTCCTTCTTCACAGAGAGGCTAGATACAGGTATTTAAAGATATAAGTGTCATTCATGGGAAGAAAGTCACAGCACATGTATTTGATAAAAAGCTTCCTAGAGATTCTGCAGGCTCGCGTAACTTGTGATTATTCACCTGGGAAGGCAACCCAAGTTCTCCAAAGACTTGGGTCAGCTCATGAATTCCTTTGTACTTTTTTTGCCATCCCTTGTCTTGAGTGATATTCACACAAATTCTATGCAATCATTATCTATAGCAAGAATAGGAAAAAACACTATAGGGAGCTAAAGATTTTAGTCCACAAAGGGTTTTTGACATTAATATTGCTGGCATCAATGACCACTCAAAATTGTTCATGTATTTTTTCTTAGTAGTGTCACAGTAATGTATGATATGAGAATAATATTTTTTCATATTGTTTCTTTTATTGGAAACTCAGAATCTGTTTCTATTTCTATTTCTCTATAGTGTTTATAATTGAATAAGGACAAGAAGCAAAAAGGCTTCAGCTGTTTTAATTTCTGAACAGGGACGTGGATTAGGACCAGGGCTGCTTCTGTAACTCTGTAAATCAGTTTTTGAGAAGATATCTTTATCTATTTTTAATGAAATTTAATAATTTCTAAAGGTTGTTATAGGGTTTGAACAAAGTCTAAGTTCACATATGCCAACACACTAATTAAATAATTGCTTTACATTATATAAATTTTGTCTCACAATCCTAGAAAATATATTACAGTCCAATTTTTGCAGAGCTCAACAATACAAATATGTACATTTTAACATATCCAATAATTTTGTAGTGAACGTTTTCTTCATCAGCGACTAATTTTTTTCACACGCTGCAATATGCAATAATTTATCTCACTGGATTTTGTTTTGTTGTTGTTTTTAAATTTAAAAATGTGCTAAAGACACTTAAGCCTGTTGTGTCTTCCTTAATTTTTTTCTTTGAGGTTTAGAATGAGCATTTGTTTTTTGGGTTTTTTTTTGTTGTTGTTGTTGCCTGCATCCATTCTGCCTTCATTTGATAGAAGTATCATACATTCCTTCTGGGGAGTTATCACTTTTCCATTTTGTGCAATTTTATAATACTGCACTGAAAATCAAGGTGAACTGTCTTACCCTAAGTAGGTCTCTCTGACTTTTTTTTCCTGGACTTTGATGCGAAAAAAGAGGAAAAATATTTAAATTCTCTCATTTGGTAGTATTATCCTGATGAAATTATGTGTGATTCTTACTGTCTTGACCCTGCACCACCATTGTTTCATTCTGTTCAAACCTATTCTCTTGAGTTCTCGTCTAGTGAGGAGGCATTGAGTATTCTGCCAATAAATTATTTTCTTAAAGTAACTTATTACATATAGTCTAAGAACTCTAAATTCTTAGATGGAATCTATCCAAGGAAAATATTTATCAAGAGTCGGTACCTTTCAACTGTTCATATCCTGGTTGGAAATGATTATCAATAATTATAAGAAACAGCCCACAGTCAAATGTATCCCAATTACCAGCACTTAATGCCTGTTTTGGAGAAAGAAGAACTCTTCTTCCTGTCAATATTTTGCCCAGGTGTACAAAGAAAATGGAGAGACCTATACTTAAAGCATACTTCTGTTTTTAAAACAAAACCATTACCAACATCTGAGATATTGGAGCTGAAGGTGAAAAGGCAAGTGTAATGGGTGATTCAGTCTAATAATTTATGAGTATCTAGCAATCTAGCACTGATTAGGATTAAGTTCCAAAAATAATATAGACTGTGAAACAAACTCATTTTCCTAATTTGTTATGGAATAGTAAAAGGGGGGTCAAAAAGTGTCAGCAAGGCCAGACATAGTGGCTCAAGCCTGTAATTCCAGTACTTTGGGAGGTCAAGGCAGAGAATTGCTTGAGGACAGGAGTTGAAGACCAACCTGACCAGGAGTTGGAAATGAGCATTAATAATTATATAAAAATATCTGAGGCCAGGAGTAGAAGACTAGAAAGACCCTGTCACTACACACACACACACACACACACACACACACACACACACACACACATTAGCATGGTGTGGTGTTGTGTACCTATACTTCTAGAAGGCTAAGGTGGAAGGATTGCTTGACCTAGCATTTCAGGGTTACAATAAGCTATGATTTTGTAACTGCACTCTAGCCTGAGTAACAGAGCAAGGACCCATATCTAAAACATAAAACTTTTATTTTATTTTAAACATGTGGGGTACAATTCAGGGTTAGGTATACAAATGTTCATTACGCAGGTACCTTTGTTGATGAGGTGTGCCCGCCCTCTCCCCCCGGCAGTTCCCTCAATTGCCAATCCCACCCCACCCCCAGCAGTATCCCACTACTGCCAATCCATTTCTTACAGTATTATGATAATTGTTCAAGGTTCACTTATGAGTGAGAACATATGGTACTCTGTTCTTTGTTTCAGTGTTAGATCACTGAGTATGATAAACTCTAAATCCATCCAAGTTGCTGCATAGTCCATATGTATGTCCTTCTTTTTAGCTGCATAACATTCCATTGTGTATATGTATCACATTTTTTTATCCAGTCCAACTTTGATGGGCAGCATGGTTGGTTCCATATTTTTGCTATTGTGAATACAGTTGCAGCAAACATGTGTGCGCAGGTATCTTTTTAGTAGAATGACTTGAGTTCCTCAGGGTATATTCCCAATAGGGCGATTGCTGGGTAATATGGAAGGTCAATTTCTAGTTCTTTCAGAAATCGCCACACTGTCTTCCAAAGAGGTTGCACTGGTTTGCGTTCCTTTTTCTCTGCATCCTCACCAGCATCTGTTGTTGTTTGTTTTATTAATGGTGGCCATTCTTACTGGGGTTAGATGGCATCTCAATGTGGTTTTGATTTGCATTTCTCAGATGATAAGTGAGACTGAGCAGTTTTTCATGTGTCTGTTGGCTGCCTGTATATATACCTGTATATATATGTATACATATACATATTTGTGTGTGAAGTGTCTATTCATGTCTCTTGCCCACTTTTTAATGGGGCTGTTTTTTTTCCCTTTCAGTGCATTTGAGTTCCTTGTAGATCCTAGATATTAGTGTCAGGTCTTTGTCATACATATAGGTGGCAAATATTTTTTTCCCATTCTGTGGGCTGTCTCCCTGCTCTCTTGATGATTTCTTTGGCTTTGTAAAAACTCGTCAGTTTGATGAGGTCCCACTTGTCTATCTTATTTCTTAGGGTATGGGCACTTAGGTTTCTGATCAGGAACTGGTTGCCAGTTCCAATTTCCATAAGGGCATCTCCTGCATTTTCTAAGATTCTTATAGTTTGAGGTTTTACGTTTAGGTCTTTGATTCATTTAGAGTTAATTTTTGTGTATGTTGATAGGTAGGGGTCCTGTTTCAATCTTCACCATGTGATCAACCCATTTTCCCAGCACCATTTACTGAATAGCTTTTCCTCTCCCCAGTGGTTGTTGTTGGAGGCTTTGTCAAAGATGAGCTGGTTGAGAAATTGAGGCTTTGCTTCCAGAATCTCTGTCCTGTCCCATTGGTCTGTATGCCTGTTCTTATACCAATACCAGGCTGTTTTGATTATTGTAGCCTTATAGTAAAGTTTGAAGTCTGGAAGTGTGACACCTCTTGCTTTGTTTCTAAAACATAAAACTTTTAAAAAGAAGTGTCAGCAATTTCCTCTATCTGCTGGGTTATTCCCAACAGCATTCACACATTTTATAATAATATACATATACTATATATAATAATATGTGCATTATACACACACACACATATTCCTTGCATTTTTTTTTAAATAATTAATCAGTATTTTTATTATAGTTTTGTGGGGTACAGTTAAGGGTTAGGTGTACAATTACGTTTCATTCAGACACCCTGTTGATAAGAGGTGTTTTCCCAGGCCCAGACAGATATTTGCTACTGTTAATCCCATCCCCCTCCCCCCCATAGTTTCCCAGTACCGTCAGTCATTTTCTTATAGTATTACATTGGATGTTCAAGGTCCATTATATGAGTGAGAACATGTGATATTCTGATCTTTGTTTCTGTGTGAGGTCGCTCAGTATTATAGACTCTAGTTCCATCCAGGTTGCTGCGAAATTCATGATTTTGTTCTTTTTTATGGCTGCGTAGTATTCCATCATGTATATGTACCACATTTTTTTAATCCAGTCCTCTTTTGATGGGCAGCATGGTTGTTTCCAGGTTCTTGCTATTGTGAACAACGCTGCGATAAACATACGTGTGCAGGTATCTTTTTTATAGAGTGATTTGTGTTCTTCAGGGTATATTCCCAGTAGGGGGATTGCAGGGTCATATGGAAGGTCAATTCTTAAATAGCTCTTGAATCTTTTCTTTTCAGTAGATTCCCACCACCATGTCCCTATTTCAGCTTTCTTTGTCTCCCACCTTAAAGGTTTATGCTCCTTGTCTGCACCCCATTTTTCTTACTCCCCAGGGCAATCACTTT
>NW_007258228.1:66944-67304 GCF_000164805.1 Carlito syrichta | reverse complement strand
ACTTGGAAGGCTGAGGCGGAAGGATCGCTGGAGCCCAGCAGGTTGAGGCTGCGATGGCTGCAAGCGGCCTCTGCACTCCAGTCTGGGCAACAGAGTGAGACTCCAACTCAGAAAAAAAAAAATAATACATGGCTAAGTTCAATAAGGTTCCGTCCACCTGACACACATTCACTGAGCAGTCCCCCCCACCCACACTAGGTGCCCTCCTGCCACACATTTTGGTTCTGACCACATCGTATTCATGGCTGACTCCAGAGAGCTCGTCCTTTCCCACACCGCCCCTTCACCTAACTGGCTCCTCCTTCAGGTCTCAGCTTAAATGTCAGTTTCTTTTTTTTTCTCTCTCTTTTTTTTTTTTTT
>NW_007258228.1:55683-66924 GCF_000164805.1 Carlito syrichta | reverse complement strand
GGAAAACAGTGTGGTGATTCCTAAAAGATCTAAAAATTAACCTTCCATATGACCCAGCAATTCCCTTTCTGGGAATATAAGAGGAACTCAAATCATTCTATAAGAAGGATACCTGCACATGCATCGTTATTGCAGCATTATTCACAATAGCAAAAACATGGAACCAACCTTGCTACCCATTGAAAGTGGACTGGATTTTTTTTAAATGTGGTATATATACATGATAGAATATTATGCAACCATAAAGAAGGACAAAATTATGTACTTCACAGCAATTTGGATGGATTTCAAGTCTATAATAGTGATCTATTATAGAAACAGAAAGGTTTTTTTGTAGTTTTTTGGTTTTTTTTTGAGTTGGAGTCTCACTATGTCACCCAGACTGCAGTGCAGTGGCCGCTCCCGGCCACCGCAGCCTCCACCTGCTGGGCTCCAGCGATTCTTCTGCTTCAGCCCTCCAAGTAACTGAACTACAGGCGCATGCTACCACACCCAGCTAATTTTTGATTTATTGTAAAGACAAGGTCTCCCCAAGTTGCCCAGGTGGGTCTCGAACCCACGGGCCCAGGCAATGCACTCACCTCGGCCTCCCAAAGTGTTGGGATTACAGGTTGAGCCACCAAGCCTAGCCAAACATCACTTTCTTTGAGAAGCTTTTCCTGGCCCCCAAATCAGGGTGAGGATCCATTCCTAAGCACCCCCATAGTAGTCGCTCTGTTCCCTGCTCCTTGGTCTTTGCATTTACCACACTGCACTGTACCTACTTGGTGACTTGCCTGTGTTCCGTACTAGATTATAAATCCTGGGAGGGGCAGGGACTGTGTCTGTCCTGTTCGCCACAGGATCCCACTGGCACATGGTAGGAGTTTAGTAAATATTTGTTTAATTTATTCTTGGCACTGTGGAAAAAGAGATGAGCTGAACACGGCTCCTGCCCTTGAGGGGCTCCATGTTTGGGGGGTAGGGAGAAACAGATCCATGAGCCGGGCACGGTGGCTCAAGCCTATAATCCCAGCACTTTGGGAGGCCAAGGTGAGGGGACTGCCTGAGCCTATTGGTTTGAGAACAGCCTAGGCTACTTGGCGAGACCTCATCTCTACAATAAATCAAAAAATTATCCGGACATGGTAGCACACACCTGTAGTTCCAGTTACTCGGAAGACTAAGGCAGAAGGATCTCTGGAGCCCAGAGGGTCAATGCTGGGGTGGTGAGTGTGCCACTGCACTCTAGCCTGGGTGACAGAGTGATATTCCAACTCAAAAAAAAAAGAAAGATCCATGAAGAGATCTGCAGTGCCCTGTAGTGAAGGCACCACAGAGGTGTGAACAGAGAGCTCTGAGAACACGGAACAGGGCACAAGTCACCCCACCTGGCTAGGGAAGGCTACGTCATACGCTATGTGAACTGAGCCACAAAGGCAAGCTGGGTTTCCAAAGCTGTGGAAGGACATTCTAGGCTGAGCGAACCCTGAGTGAAAAAGCACACGATAGTATCCAGGGACGAGAAGGGTACAGTGTGGCAGGATCACTCAGCTAATGGGGTCCAGCTCCCAAGACCTCCATCTTCAGGCCGGTACTAGGCCACCCTGAGACATGGGCACCCTTAGCAGGCTGATAATTTGGAGCCCCTTCAAGTTAATACTCTTTAAATGTTTGTCCAATATCTATTAGGTGGAGGACAAGGAGAAACAGACTTAAGTCCTTCCCTCCTGATAAATATCCTCTCCTGGGTGTTGCTTTCAACTGTGTTGACCACAGTTGACTGTGGTCATCGGAGCAGGTCACATCAGTGATAACTCTACATCAGGAATCTCTTTTATTTTCACATAAGATCACTGGAGCAGATTAAAGGTTTATATTTTATCGACTTCACCCCATAATGTTTTAGTTCCCCATGCCCACACTTAGGCTCCCCCACCCCCCACCACCATCTAGCTCTGATGTAGTAGAGTTCTGTCCCAGCCTGTCCTGGCTCTCTGCCACCCCCCTTCAGGCTTCCTGTGGTTTGAGTGCAAGGAAGTGTGGATTGAGGGCCTGCGCAGTTACCTCCTGGACTGGTGGAACTTCCTGGATGTGGTCATCCTGTCCCTGTACCTGGCAGCCTTCGCACTGCGCCTCCTCTTGGCTGGGCTTGCCCACGTGCACTGCCGGGATACCCCCGATGGGGCTGCTTGCCACTATTTCACCATGGCTGGTGAGTGCCCCCGACCTCAGCCCTGAATCCCACCCTGCCTCCCGTTTCTCTTCCCTCCTGGTTCCGGGCTCTCAGCCACAGCCCCATTCCACTCTGCACAGAACGAAGTGAGTGGCGCACGGAGGACCCCCAGTTCCTGGCTGAGGTGCTCTTTGCTGTCACCAGCATGCTCAGCTTCACCCGCCTGGCCTACATTCTGCCAGCCCACGAGTCGCTGGGCACTCTGCAGATTTCCATTGGCAAGATGATTGATGACATGATGAGGTGCGTACTGCCCCTCTCGGCACACTCCTCTCTGACAGGCTCCACTCGATCTCCCTCTGAGACACCTCAGTTCTCAACCTGTGTTCCTCCAGAGGCATAGGCTCCAGAGACCTCTGAAGCCCTAAAACTACAGGCAAAATGTGGAGTGTAAATGTAAATGTATATTTCTCTACAGAGAGGGTCTATCATCTTCATTTAATTCTCAAAGAGGCCAATGACCCCAGAAGAGATGACAATCCACTGATAGCAGAAAGAGTCCTTGATTGGGAGTTCCAGTTCCCCTTCTGTCACTTTCTCTGTGATCCCTCTCTGGGCATCAGTTTCCCCATTTTTTTTTTGGAGTCGGAGTCTCACTGTCACTCAAGCTGGAGTGCAGTGGCACGCTTACAAGTACAGCAACCTTGACCTGCTGGGCTCAGGTGATCCTTCTGCTTCAGCCTTCCAAGTAGCTGGCACTACAGGCATGTGCCACCGCACTCAGCTGATTTTTTTATTTATTATCGAGATGAGGTCTTGCCAAGTTGCCCAGGCTGGTCTTGAATCCCTGGGCTCAGGCAATCCTCTTGCCTCCACCTCCCAAAGTGCTGGGATTATAGCCATGAGCCACCATGCCCAGCCAGTTTCCCCATCTTTAAGGAAAGTTAAGCCACTGGACTCGGGTTCCTTTGGATCCTTCCCGTTCTACAACTGAATGCTCTTTGAACCCATGTCATTATCTGGTCTTCTTGGTGCTTATCACCTAATCATGTATAGCCAAACCTGGTCTCTTACCCTGATATCAGAGCCTGTAGCTAATACCTACTGCCCGGGGGATCACCTGCCTGAGGTAGGACTGAAATGGATGTCCTTGGTGGGAAAAGCCTTAATTATATCTATTAACAGCTTCAGTTCAGCTTAGCTTAGGGGAGAACCTCCCACCCCACCCCAAAATTCTTCTAGCCCTCCCTGTGACAGGCTAACTCATTCTCACAGATGGCTTTAACGCTTCTAGTAGTAACTCCTGTCCAATGGGACACTTCAACTCCTGACCATCCCTGTGTCATCCTTGTATGTTACCTCTGGAAGACTGGTCCATACCCAGCTTTGACTGCTTGGACTCAGTACCCATTAAAGAATTCATGAAAGGAGAGTGTCTGCCCATTTCCTGTCTCCTTTCCCGCCCCCTAATTTCTTTATTCTTTTTTTTTTTGAGTTGGGAGTCTCAATCTGTCGCCCAGACTGGAGTGCAGTGGCATGCTTCCAGCCACCGCAGCCTCCACCTGCTGGGCTCCGGCGATCCTTCCGTCTCAGCCTTCCAAGTAGCTGGAACTACAGGGGCACGCTACCTCGCCGGTTAATTTTTGATTTATTACAGAATTGAAGTCTCGCCAAGTTGCCCGGGCGGGTCTCGAACCCACAGGCTCAGGCAATCTACTCGCCTCGGCCTCCCAAAGTGCTGGTATTACAGGCTGAGCCACTGAGCCCAACCTCTTTGTTCTTGGTTTTTTTTTCTTGTTTTTTTTTTTGAGCTGGAGTCTCACTCTGTCACCCAGACTGGAGTGCAGTGGCCACTCCCGGCCACCACAGCCTCGACCTGCTGGGCTCCGGCGATCCTTCCGCCTCAGCCTTCCAAGGAGCTGGAACTACAGGCGGGTGCTACCACGCCCGGCTAATTGTTCTTGTTTGTTTTTTGTTTTTTGTTTTGAGTTGGAGTCTCACTCCGTCGCTCCTGGCCACCGCAGCCTCGCCTGCTGGGCTCCGGCGATCCTTCCGCCTCAGCCTTCCGAGTAGCCAGAATTACAGGCGTGTGCTACCACGCCCGGTTGATTTTTTGGATTTATTATAGAGATGAGGTCTCGCTGCCCAGGCGGGTCTCGAACCGGCGGTCTCAGGCAATCCACTCACCTCAGCCTCCCAAAGGTAATTGTTCTTAATAATAACTGAATACCTGTCAAGCAGAGAGCCAGGAAGGCCATCACCCAATTTCACTTTCCAGAGCCTGACTTCTCCCAGGGTGGAGACCTGCTCTGACCCTTCCACATCCTGCCCCTGCCAGGTTCATGTTCATCCTCATGATCATCCTAACTGCCTTCCTCTGTGGCCTCAACAACATCTATGTACCCTACCAGGAGACAGAACGGCTGGGCAAGTATGCTGGGGCAGGGGCAGGATGGCAGGTGGGGGGAGTCTGGGACATTGCAGCTTGGAGCCCTAGTGATCTCCCCTTCCTGTCTCTCTTATTCCCTCATCTGTGCACTCAGTTAATTCTGTTTGCTCACTCCTTCATTGATTAATTCTGTCACTCATCTATTTGTTCACTTATGCATTCATCAATTCACTCATTTTTCTCCTCAAACTTTTTATTTTGAAAAATGTCAATCCTGGCCGGGCACGGTGGCTCAGCCTGTAATCCCAGCACTTTGGGAGGCTGAGACGGATAGAGAATTGCCTGAGTCCAGGGGTTCAAGACCAGCCTGGGGAACTTGGTGAGACCTCGTGTCTACGATAAATCACAAAAAAACTAGCCGGGCTTGGTGGTGTGTGTCTGTAGTTCCAGCTGCTAGAAGGCAGAGGCAGAAAGATCGGCTGAGGCGGAAGGATCGCCTGAACTCAGTAGATCATGGCTGCGGCGGCCATGAGCATACCAATGCACTCCGGCCTGGGCAACAAGAGTAAGACTCTAACTCAAAAAAAAAAAAGAAAAAGAAAAATGTCAATCCTATTAAAAAGTTAAAAAGTATAGTGGACACCCGTATAACCTTCACCTAGCTTCACCAGTTGCTATACTTTTGCCACACTTGATCTATTGCTCTATTTATTTATTTATTTATTTTCTGAAACTTAAAAGTTGCAGAAAAGGCATAGTGGGTCACATCTGTAATTCCAGCACTTTGGAAGTCCAAAGTCCCCCTACCTCTTCTTTTTCTTTCACAACAAACAAATATTGTTGCAGAGTATGGACCAAGTTCTAGTTCACAGTTGGGATTGATCTATTTCCTCATGATAGGACTCAAGGTCAGCAGTTTGGGCAAGAGCACAACCTAGTTGATAGTGTGTGCTTTCTATTGCATCACCCTGTCTGGAGACGCATGTCAGTGTGCCCACTGATGAGGCCCACTGGTCCAGCAAAGTCTCCTTTGTTACGGTGCCAGGGAAGCCCTTTTAATAACAGGAAGACATGTTGCGTCTGTGTGACTAAAGTGCTCCCTCGCAAACTTTTACCAAGTGACTTTATCATCCATATAGATGATTTTTACCTGAATCAGTTGTTACAATGGTGGTTTAAAAATGGTGATTTTTCTTCTTATATTTATTTATTGTAGAGGCGGGGTCTTGCATTGTTGCCCATGCTGGCCTCAGACTTCTGGGCTCAGGCGATCTTCCTGCCAAGGCCTCCCAAAATGCTGGGATTACAGGCGTGAGCCACCACACCCAGCTTTCTCCTCCATTTATTAGTAGGCATTCTTCCACAGAGAAGTGCTTTCACCTACCTTCTTTTTCAAGCATAAGTACAATAATCCATTAGTCTTTATTCTTTTTGGTGCTCAGTTCTTCCTAAATATGGCCAATAATTCATTCTTTTTTTTTTTTTTTTTTTTAGTCAGAGTCTCACTCTGTCACCCAGGCTAGAGTACAGTGGCAGGATCATGGTTACTGCAGCCTTGATCTAATGGCCTCAGGGGATCCTCCCTCCTCAGCCTGTAGGTGCCAGCACACTTGGCTAATTTTTTTTATTTCTTATAGAGATGAGGTCTCACCAAGTTGCCTAGGCTGGTCTTGAACTCCTGGGCTCAGGCAGTCCTCCCGCCTTGGCCTCCCAAAGTGCTAGAATTACAGGTGTGAGCCACAGTGCCCAGCTGCCAATAATTGATTCTTTTTTTTTTTTTGAGTTGAAGTCTCACTCTGTCACCCAGGCTGGAGTGCAGTGGCATGCTCCTGGCCTCCACAGCCTCGACCTGCTGGACTCAGGCGATCCTTCCACCTCAGCCTTCCAAGTAGCTGGACCTTCGGACATGTGCTATCATGCCTGGCTACTTTTTTGATTTATTGTAGAGACTAGGTCTCACCATGTTACCCAGGCGGGGAACCCGTGGGCTCAGGCAATCCTCTCTCCTCCCTGGTCTCGAACCCACAGGCTAAGGCAATCCTCTCTCCTCGGCCTCCCAAAATGCTGGAATTATAGGCTTGAGCCACCTCACCCAGACAATAATTAATTCTTATATGTGTTTACTCTTTCTTTTTTTTTTTTTTTTGAGTTGGAGTCTCACTCTGTCGCCCAGACTGGAGTGCAGTGGCCGCTCCCGGCCACCTCAGCCTCGCCCTGCTGGGCTCCAGCGATCCTTCCGCCTCAGCCTTCCGAGTAGCTGGAACTACAGGCGCGCATGTGTTTACTCTTTCATTGTTCATTCATCCATTCCCTCACCTTTAAAATGTGTTCACTTTCTTAGCCATTCAGTCATTTTAAGTTTTTTACTGTCATTAAGTTCACACCCATTTACTGACACCCTCTTTTAGTAGATCCTGTGTCTGGCAGTGGAAGCACAGGCAGGAGAGATAAACCAGACCCACTGTCATGGAGAAGATAGCCATGTGCACAGATAAGCTCAGTGTGGGATACTGAGTGTATGAGAAAGGATTTGTTCTGAGGGTGCCCAGAGGAGGAAGCCCCTTCCTTTATTTTAGATTATCAGGCATCACAGGGAAGGAACAAGTGGAACTCCCCTAGAAGATTCATGGACTTCAAAGAAGGCAAAAAGCAGGGAGGCATGTGTAGAGAATGGCAAGACGTCATCCACTGTGAAGTGATGCCACCAGCACCCATGAAGCAGGTGAAATAAGCAGTGACTTTCCCTGGCACTAAGATTCACAGTTTAAGCCGGGCTCGGTGGCTCAGCCTGTAATCCCGCACCTCTGGGAGGCTGAGGTGAGTGGATTGCCTGAGCCCGGGGGTTCGAGACCCGCCTGGGCAGTGAGACCTCATCTCTACAATAAATCAAAAAATCAGCCGGGCGTGGTAGCGCATGCCTGCAATTCCGGCTACTGGGAAGGCTGAGGCGAAAGGATCGCCGGAGCCCAGCAGGTCGAGGCTGCGGTGACTGGGAGCGGCCACTGCACTCCAGTCTGGGTGACAGAGTGAGACTCCAACTCAAAAAAAAAACAACAAAGATTCACAGTTTAAACTGTGTAAGCTAACAGCCTAAAGTCAGTCTATGAACAAGAATTATTTGTAGGAGGACTGGTCTGAATAAAGCTTCTTTGTACACTGGAACCATGAGAAAGCCTTAACCAATATCCATCGGCCCAAGTGTGGGTCCTTTGGCATCACCAATGAAACCACCACACAGTTGGCGTCATGAAGAATCTGTGACTGGGCAATTGCTTGGGAGGCATCTAGACCTCCTTGGCCTGCTGGAGAAAGCCCAAGCTCCCCAGCAAGACCTTCATGAACAGTTGACCTGGCCCAGCTACCCGCTCACAAAACCCTCTCCATGTGCTGGTGTGAGAGACTACGGCTGAACTGGTGCTGAGATGGAGGGAATTAAGACAGATTCACAAGAAATACAATAGGAGAGAAAGTGTGATCAGGTCTGTGAGTGACTAACAGGTCTGTGAGTGACTAAGGACGTTCTGCTGGGTGCAGAGAAGGGAGTTCAGGAAAGGCTTCCTGGAAGAGATAACACTGGAGTTGCTACCAGTGTGCTCCATCCTGCCTTTCCCAGCCGGAGGCATTTCTCAGCTGGTCTCCCTGCCTCCTTTCTCACCTGCTTCCCTTCCATTTGGCTCACAGCAACCAACATGATCTTCTCAAATGCAAATCAGGCACCCCTCCCCACCCTCCCCACTTAGGACTCTCCAAGGCTTCCTATTCTTCTAGGCCTTGGGTAGGATCTTTGTTTTAGTCCCGCTTTACCTCTCACAAGCCTCTCTCTGCCTAGTCCCTGAGGCCAGCTGGCCTCAGTTTCTTAAACGCCCCCATACTCCCCTGCCTTTGGGACGCTTCTCCACACCTCCTTCCCTCACACGTTGGTTCCCATGTGGCCTTTGGAGCTTAGCTTGAATGCTTCTCTAGGGCGCTTTCCCCAACCCAGACAAGGTCATAGCATCCTACATGGCTCCTCCACAATGCTGACCACAACTTCCAGTGTAATATGAGTAGTGTCCATCTCACCCACTCCCACCCCAGAACTGAAGGTCCTTGAAGACAAGGACTATGCTTGTTTTGTCCACAGATGCGTCCTTAGCATCTATGACACTACGATGTGCTCAGGAAATACTGGTTGACTAAAAGAATTAAATTTGGAACTCAGAAATGGCAAGTGTGTGTATGCACCGGGTTGGTCCAAAGGGCTTCATGGAAGCAGAACGCCCTCGGCTGGGTCCTGGAGGGGGAGGAGGAGTGTGCCTGGGTGGAGTTGGCTCCTCTCTCACCCCTGGTTTCCTGTCCCTTACTTGGCCGGGCATGCCAGTTTCAACGAGACGTTCCAGTTTCTGTTCTGGACCATGTTTGGCATGGAGGAGCACAGTGTGGTAGACATGCCTCAGTTTCTGGTGCCTGAATTCGTGGGCCGGGCCCTCTACGGCCTCTTCACCATCGTCATGGTCATTGTGCTGCTCAACATGCTCATCGCCATGATCACCAACTCCTTCCAGAAGATTGAGGTGCATGAGTTAGGCCAGCTCAGGCCAGGGAGAAGAAGGGAGAAGGGAAGGCAGGAATCAGGTGCAGTGAGTTGAGATACTTGGGTTCTTGTTCTGCCTCCACTGTTGTCTCGTTTAGTGGCTCTGTAAAATGAGACTCTTAGTCACGCTATTGGTAATTCCAGACACCAAGTCTAGTGTTCTTTCCACTCCAGGAAAGTGGGTAGGAACACGAGAAGGGGAAGAAAGGAAACGGGTGACTTAGGGTCTGCAGGCTGGATAGGATGTTAGAAGAATGAGGGATATTGGGGGAAGAGAGGCAAGGGGCTGAAGGTAGGGGAACTGGGGGGGATGATCGTGAGGATGGAGATAAGACTGGGAGAAGAAAGAGCGACAGAGTGGGTGGGCGGGTCAGTTTCCAAAGGGGTCCTGACAGCTCCCTACCTCCCGGCCCCCAGGATGATGCCGACGTGGAGTGGAAGTTTGCTCGCTCCAAGCTCTACCTGTCCTTCTTTCGAGAGGGCCTGACACTGCCTGTGCCCTTCAACATCCTGCCCTCTCCCAAGGCCATTTTCTACCTTCTCAGGTGAGGACCTCAGAGCTCCTGCTCCCACCCCCCAAGCCCCAGCCCCTGCATGCCACCTAGCTTGCGCCCCCATTTCCCAGGCCCTGTCCTCCAACTAGCCTCTTCCCACCTTCGAAATCTCTCAGGAGAATGTTCCGGTTTGTTTGCTGTTGCTGTGCCTGCTACAAGACCAAGAAGCCAGACTACCCCCCAATCCCTACCTTTGTGAGTACCTGTTCTGCTTGCATGTCTCCCTGGCAGCAAGCCTTCAGCTGGCGGTCTGTGCCATCCATTTGTCTGCTCTTCTGCCTGTCTTTCTGGACGTGTTCCCCAGAAAGCCTCTACCCGATTCCTGCTGGCTCGTGTGGCTTCCCTTTTCCTCTTTCTGCTCTGGCCATTTTCCAACCCTGTGTGACACAGCTTAAAGAAGTCCTTGCCACCCTCCTCCCAAGCTACTAATATCCCCTAAGTCCAGGCAAAGCTTTTTAATAACAAGACTGAACATTTTTCAAAAAACATTTGAACATTAAAAAAAAAAATGTTAACAGGGCTCGGTGGCTCAGCCTGGAATCCCGCGCCTTTGGGAGGCTGAGGTGAATGGATTGCCTGAGCCCATGGGTTCGAGAGCCGCCTGGGCAGGTGAGACCTCATCTCCACAATAAATCAAAAAATTAGCCGGGCATGGTAGCGCGTGCCTGTAATTCCTGCTACTCGGAAGGCTGAGGCGGAAGGATCGCCGGAGCCCAGCAGGTCAAGGCTGCGGTGGCTGGGAGCGGCCACTGCACTCCAGTCTGGGCGACAGAGTAAGACTCCAACTCAAAAAAATAAATAAATAAATAAAGTTGACCGGGCTCAGTGGCTCACGCCTGTAATCCCAGCACTTTAGGAGGCAGAGGCGAGAGGATTGCCTGAGACCAAGGGTTCGAGACCAGCCTGGGCAACATGACGAGACCTTATTTCTATAATAAATCAAAAAATTAGCCAGGTATGGTGGCGCGTGTCCACAGTTCCAGCTACTTGGAAGGCTGAGGTGGAAGGATCGCCTGAGCCCTGCAGGTCGAGGCTGCAGTAGCTGTGAGTGTGCTGCTACACTCCTGCCTGGGATACAGAGTGAGACTCCCACTCAAAAAAATTAAGAAGCCAAGAGTAAATGTCCTACAAACTGGTAATCAGAAGGCTGATAGTGGCCTGAGGGCGGAGGTCAATCACCCAAGGAGTGCCCTTACCCTCATTATTTGCTCCCTCACCCAGCCTGGCTTGATATGAGAGCCCCTTCCCCATTCAGACCAGCGTGGCTGCCAGGTCTGCAGGGGGTTCTCCTCCTCCTTGCCTCTCCCAACCCTCTTTCCCACCCCCCACCCGGGTCCTCTCACAGTCGACCCTTCCCCAGCTTCTGACCTCTGCTGTCCTACCTTCCAGGACTTCACTGTGAGATAGAGGCAGAGCAGGGTTGGGGCAGTGGCCTTCAGGGACAGAAGAGTCTGCAGGGGTTTTGTCTTGGGCCTTTATTTATTTTTTTTGAGTTGGAATCTCACTCTGTCGCCCAGACTGGAGTGCAGTGGCCGCTGCCGGCCACTGCAGCCTGGACCTGCTGGGCTCC
>NW_007258228.1:49727-55663 GCF_000164805.1 Carlito syrichta | reverse complement strand
CTCAGGCAATCCACTCACCTCAACCTCCCAAAGGCGCGGGATTACTGGCTGAGCCACCGACCCCCGGCTCTTGGGCCTTTATTGACCGAGAAGTGGGGGCGGTGATTGGGGAGAGACAGGGGTGGAGACGCTCCCTCGGCCTCTCGTCTTCCCAGACCAATCCCGGCGCAGGGGCGGGATCTGGAGAGGGAGAGCGCGGATCCTACCGCCTTCGTGTCATCAAGGCCCTGGTGCAGCGCTACATAGAGACCGCCCGGCGCGAGTTTGAGGAGACTCGTCGCAAAGGTGAGTGGTCGCCTCTGAGCCGTCCCGTTCCTGTTCCTTGCTGGGATAAGTGCCCCACACCCAGACTCAGCCCCCAGGCAGCTGCATGGGACCCCATCCTCCCTCTGCCTCTGGAAGGGCGGCCTGCCAAGGTGGCCCCCTTATACTCAGTTGCCCCCTGACTCCTTCAGGCATTTATCTCCCTCATTTCATTTAATCACTCATTCCTGCCATCGTCCGTGTTCATTTATTCTCTCATTCACTCACTCCCTTGCCCACTTGCTGTATTTACTTAATTCGTCATTCATTCATTCACTTATTCCACTGGTCTTCACTGCCACGGCCTGCTTTGTCCCAGGGCCTGTCTAGGAGGGGGCCATTGTCTAGAGCAGGGACACACAGGAGCTTTCAGTCTGGTGAGAAAGAGAAACCATTACACTGGGCAGAAAGTACGTAGTAAGAGAGACACACATTGCAGTGTGAGCCCGAAGGAGAGAGAGTCTGTGGTTCTGAGAGGCTCACAGGAAAGTAGAAGGATAAAGTGGCAGACGTTGGAGAAAGAGGAGGTGGAATTTGTGCTGGGCCCTTAAGGATGGGAATGAGCTGGCTGGGTGTGGACTGGGGCTGACAGAGGCAGATGTACAAGTCTCTACCCAACTTTCCTTGTGACTCCTGATGCCTTTTCTGGCCCTCGAGATGCCCCTTCTTTATGTCTCCTAAACTCACCACCTCTCACCCCACTCTGATTCATCTGCCTCAGATTCTGCCCACCTGCCTGACCCCTTGCCCATAAGCCAGTCCCTCATTTGTTCCAGGTCTCCTCCCTCAGAAACTCCAGACAGGGCATCCCCTGGGGTTCTGCTAAGGGTGCAAGAGGTACGGGGCGGGGAGCTCATCTTCTGAAAGACCCCCTCAATCCTCCACCTGCTTCAGACCTGGGCAACAGACTGACAGAGCTGACCAAGACCGTATCTCGACTGCAAAGCGAGGTAGCTGGTGTGCAGCGAACCCTGGCGGAGGGAAGGACACTCCGGCCCCCCGACGGTGCCAGTGTCCTCAGTCGCTACATCACCCGAGTGCGCAACAGCTTCCAGAACCTGGGGCCTCCCATCCCTGAGGCCCCGGAGCTGACAGTACCAGAGATTGTGGGGACCCAGGTGTCTTCAGAAACTGGGTTTCAGGACACTGTGGGGGGCAGGACTCCAGCGTCTGGAGAGTCCGGCCCCTCCTCCCCAGTTCCTGTGCTAGTGCACAGAGAGCAGGAAGCAGATGGGGCTGGGGACCTGCCCCAGGAGGAGGATTTGGGGACCAAGGGGGGGTTCTGATGCAGCAGACGTGTCCCTTCTGTTGCTGAGTCCAGCAGCCTAGATGGGGTAGGGTGGGTCTATGCTGCTTTCTTTGCTTCAAGAAAGTTTCTGTTCTGGATGGCAGATGCCTCCAGGGTGTGTGAGAATCCTTTCTCTTGAGGTCTTGACATCCTCGCCCCTCTTTCCCCTGACAGACCCCCGTGAGAGCAGCACAGAGAAAAAGGGCTTCCTCTGGGTCCCAAGACTCTTGGGTTAGGATTCTACTTTGGGCTTCCTTACAACTTTAGTGGAAAAAGTTCTGAACCAAGAGGCAGAAGGCCTGTTCAGTGCTAACCTTGACCTTGAGCACCTCTCTTCCTCCCTTGGCTTGGCATTCCTCACCTGATGGGGCTGCGGCCTCCGTCTGCCCCCTTTCTGCCTTCATGGCTGTTTCAAGGAACTTTAGGCTCTTCAAGCTTCTGGATTTGCAAGTTACAGTGTCTGACAGGGTTTGCACAGGGGACCATGTCCAGGGGTGATTAAGAAGTTACTCTTTTAGTTCCTTAGTCCCTGTACCTGGCAAGGTCACAGCAAGGGAGGTGGTCCAGCCTCATATAATAAACCAATCATAAAACGCCATGTCTCCACACTGCAACATCCTTTAATCAAGTGGCCATCACAGTACTTCCCTTGCTTGTCCCAGGAAGTCCCCACCACATAGCAGGGCTCCTTCAACCCTGCCATGGTCTCAGGAGAACCCACATCCTGGCTGAGGAGATGGCTCCTAGGGCTGGGCCTGGAACCACGGTCTTGCTGCTGCAGGCTGTGTGAAGTCCTCCTTCTTTGTAGGAAGGTCATCAGTTCCCAAGGCTCCTAAGTGGCAGGTGCTGGACTTTCAGGGCACAGCTCCTGAGAGCTGAAACCCCCCAGGGGCCAAGAGCGGGGTCTTCCAGGAGAGCAGAGAGAAGGCCCCCTCAGAGAGTGACTCTGGCTGCCCCCCAGCTGGAGAGAGAAGAAAAGAAGATAAAAGGGTCAGCAGGGTCTGCAGGAGTTGAAGCAGCTGAGGGAGGAGGTAGGAGGGCAACTTACCTGGTGCAGACACACAGCCCCTCCTCTTCTCCCCTGGAACAGACAGCGTGGTAAGGTCTCCACTTGGACAGACTCTCACATCCAAACTTCCCACCAGGCCCTGGCGGGGCCATTCCCCCTCTCAATCCATCTTTTCTTTCACCTAAAGGCAAACTTCCGACTTCCCTTCCTCCGACTTCCCCAGGGAATCTTTCCAGATTGCCTTTTCATCCCTGTTCCCAGCCAAGCCCGAGTCACACCTCGGACTCTGTTCTGTCCCTGCCTCAGCATCTGGGAATAGCATATCTGTGCCCTGTCAGCCCCATCACCTCCGCCTCCTGGGATCTGAAACAGTGCTCCTGTTTCCTTCCTCTGCCCGCCAACCTCCTTAACCAGGTTCTTTTGGTCTACTAGACTGTAGAACAGACAGACCCTTTCGCGAACATACAGAATCATCTGAAAATATTCACAGACTTGGAAAAAGGGACCTGACAGTACCTGAGTGACAGGACAATAACTCCAGCTCACTCCTAGCCCTCAACCCCCCATTAACCAAGTGGATCTCCTGAAGGTCCCAAGGATTGTGCAGGGACTTCCTGGCTTATTTCACCCACCCTGCCAGTCCTGCTTTCCCCATGCACAGCTCACCACCCAAATAGGCGCAGTTAAAGTGGCTGCAGGTCTGATTATAGCTCTGGAGAGTCACTAGGCTCTGGGCTCCATCCTGGGAAAATCTGGTGACCAAGAAGACTTCATGGGGGGGAATCAGCACCTCACGCTCCTCGGGAAAGACAGACAAGGCCTGGATAGGGGCCCCAAAGCAAGTCCTTAGAGAGAAGAGGGTGGCATTGCCAAATCTGCGGGCCACCGCCTTATCCAGGGAGCTGGAGGCAAACTGGCCCAAGCGGACAGAGTCCCCCAGCCTCCTGGGTTCAAAGCGAAGGCTGCCCACACCTCGGAACACCAGCTCCCCAGGTGCCCCACTGCAGCCTCCACGGTCCCGAAGCAGCTGCAGGGCCCGGGTCAGGTAGAAATGCAGGGCCTTGAAGGGGAAGTGCCTCATGTAGAGCTCCCGGGAGCCTCCGCCTGTCCGCATGGCCTGGTTCAGTTCCCAGTACAGGGTGTTGGATGAGTTGGTGTAGACCATGATGGCTATTCCATGCTGGGCTTTGAAGCCAGGGGGCAGGGCGAGTCCTGGACGCCTGTGCTCCCAGGCCTCCTGGGCTGCCTCCCAGGACTCCCGCAGCAGTGCATGGCGGGCCATCTCCTCCTTCAGCAGAGAGGCTGCCTTCTTCTCCATCTCTTCTGGACAGCCCACATAGGCGTCATCAAAGGTGTCTGGAGCGAGGCCCAGGGGCAGGATAGGGACAGCCTGGGCCTGTAGAGGAAGAAGGAGCCACACAGGAAAGGGTGTAAGCTCAGAGCTGTGGGCCGGGCTCCTGGGGGCAGATCAGTCCAGATACACAGAATCTCATTTCTATGCCCAGATATCTGGGAAGGGCCCAAGAAGAGACTTAAATAACATAGGCACTGGAGTCAGACAGACAGAGGTTCACATCTTGACTTTACCACCTACTAGCTGTGGAATCTTGGGCAGGTCTCAACTTTTCTGGGCTTCAGGTTCTCCTATAAACGGAGGACACTTCCAGCCTCACAGAATTACGATGAGGGCAGCATAAAGAGCTTCACCTCTGTACAACCTAAAAGGGGTCATCTTGTCATTAGGAAGTTTCTCGCACTGGGTGGGAAGTGGGGCTGGATGACCACCAAGCACTTTTCCATCTCTACCATTCAGTATTCAGGTGCTATACAAATGCACGGTCAGGGTCCTGACCCCCAACCTCATCCTCCTCAGACTCTCTTTCCCCCACATCCTTCGAGAAGCCCTTGCAGGTGCTGCAGGTGCTCAGCCACCACACCAGATCATTGTCAGCCGAGTCCCCTCCTGCTTCAGAAGCCTCTGTCCCCACCCTTGGGGTGGGGTTGGTGGGAGGCCAACCCTTGGCTGGAAGGGGCTGGCAGGTCCAAAGCACACGTGCAGCCCAGTGGGGTTTGCCCAGGCTGTGCCTGTGATGGGTGATGGGGTGTGGGGAGGAGGACACGGGAGGATCCCTAGAGAGGGAAGGAAGGAAGGAGGCTCACAGGGGGAGCCGTGTAGAGGTGGGGGCTCTGGGAGCGGGAGTGGGGACTGTGGTCTCCCTGCAGGGATGGATGGAGGCCCCTGACAGGAAGAGAATTAAGAGGGGTGGGATCCTAGGGAAGAGTCCCTGGGCGGGTCCGGAGGACTTGGGTCCCCACTGCCTCCTTGGTGGCAGGATGCGGTTCCTGGAGTTACCTGCCAGCAGGTGTGGAGGCCGAGGCAGCTGAGGGCGATCAGCAGAGCCGCCAGCATCATCCCTGGGACTCAGGAGGGCCAGGTCCGACAAGGGGGGGCCGGCGGCGGTGCAGTCCCGGCTTCGACGACGACCCGGACCCTTTTCTCCCACGGCGTGAGGGGTCCCCGGTCCGGGACCCGGGCCGGGCGGGGCGTGGGCGGGGCCGTGGGCGGGCCTAGGGGTGGGCGGGGCCTTGGAGTTTGCCGTCCCGACACAGCCCCGCGTCTCCGCTCCCCAGACTCCCGGACGCCCCCATCCTCGACATCTCCTGCCCGGGGGTCCTTCTGGCGACGGCCAAAGTGGGGCTGTAGCTTGGCTGCACCCGAAGGGGAGGGTCGGGGAACCCAGGACCCACCTGGAGGTGGCGGAGGCCGAGCGGGAGCCGAAGTCCGGGCGGGCGCTGCGCTGTCTCCGGAATCCAGCTGATCACGTCCCCGGGGCTAACTATAGCCCCCGCGGCGGTCACCTGACACCCCTCTTCCCTGACAAGCGACGGGGGTGGTGGAGTGGGAGTGGCGGGGGAGGGCGCTGAGGGCTAACCCCCCTTCTCGAGGGCCGCGGGTTCTTTTTCCGGGACCCTCCTTGGGCCTGAGCCAGGCCGGGGTCGGGGAACGTGTGAGACTCGGCCTCTCCCTCGGGGGGGCCCCGACCTCCAGGCCAGGGAGCCCCGCGGGAGTCGCCCGGCGAGAGGTCACCCCTCGTGCGCTCGCCGGTTTGCACAATTTGCATACGGCTCACGCGTTGGGTCCCACGCCCGCCGCTGAGCAGCGCCCCCTCCCCGCGCTTGGTGGCCCTCCCCCTTCCCCACCCGCAGCGATGGACCGGAGACCCGGCCCTCGGGCTCCGATCCTCGGGGTCCAGCCCGCCCCTCCCCCAGACCCCTTCTCTGGGTCTCTCAGACTCAGGTGACCCCGTGTTTGTAAACACCAGCCTGCCACCCCCC